>NC_056568.1:13647134-13652290 GCF_013358625.1 Macadamia integrifolia | reverse complement strand
TCATCACCGGGTCAACTCGGAAACCCTACCTAGTTGACCCGGGATGCAGTGGGTCAACTCATGACCCACTCGGTCAAAGGTTGACCAGGTCGTTGACCCGGAACTAATTTGCCCGAACCGGTTGACCCGGATTGATTTTGATTCAAAAAAAAAAAACAGTAACTTCAAACGGCTCGTACGGGCAAACGGTGAAGAATTTTTCACCCTGGTTTTTTGCGTTGAGTCCAGTTTTTCGTGCTCTTCGTTTTGATATATTATGAGCCTAGTTTTGATCAACTTTTATGATCTATTTTGTATAAGTTACAAGTATGGGTGTTTAATGATTCTTTATAATTTTCCTATTAATTGGAAGAAATTAAAGAAAATCAACTCATACATTACTTGCATATCAGAATATGAACTTGTTTATTCTTGGTAATGTAGTTCATGCTTTTGTTTATGAATATTTTTTATTCATGGTTAAACAATCCCACTTTTAGCTGCCGGAATGAATTTGTAGACTATTACAGTAAGATTGGGTGGAATCCACCAAAGTGGTAAAGTTCAACTTTATTGTAATAGAATACAAATCAAAGGTCTTCTTTGTCTGAAAAAACAGAGAATAATGGTTGGTAGCAAGGTTGCTAATGTTCACCCAAAGGTGACATTATCAAAGAAAAGTTAAAGCAAGAAAAAAAAAAAGGGATTTCTCAACCTAGAAGATGCTGTCCATCCAAAGATGGCGGTACTTTTCGAAAGTTAGAAGAAGTCTCGCAGTAATAGCAGAAACTTGAGTGGACCAGTATGTTTCAGACCCAAAGGTCAGAAATGTAGTTCCGGTTGACACTCATGAAGTAATTGATACTTGAGCATGTAATGTTTAATTTAGTTAATTGTTACATGCTTATTCTTTTACATATATGTCTGTATGTTGAATAGAATATTCTTTATTAAAATATTCAACAGGATGTCTTCTAGTTTTGGTGTACTTGATATTCCTAAGCTTACTGGGGATAATTTCAACAAATGGATGGAAGACTTAGAGGTCTACATGATTCTCAAGGACCTAGACCTGTGTACTAGAACCACCAAACCAGCTGAACCTACTGCAACCAGTACCCAAACTGAGAAAGGGGATTATAACAAGTGGGTCACTGCAAATAGGAAATCCTTGGCTGTTATTAAAAGTGTTTTGCTTGAGTCTATCAAGGATAGTGTTGCTAAAAAGGATACTGCTTCTGAGTATTTGGCTGCTATAAAAGCTAAGTTTGATAGCTCTAAGAAATCACAGGCTCACGATCTCATGAGCCAATTGACTGGGGCTAGATTTGATGGAGTAGGAAGTGCTAGAGAGCATATACTGGAATTGATTTCCCTAGGAAACAAGATCAGAGGTACAGGTATTAACTTTGATGATGACTTCGTGGTCACCATTGCCTTGAATTCTCTACCTGAGAGCTACAAGACTCTTAAGACTACTTATAATACATTGAAGGATAAATGAGGTCTTGATGAATTGATCACTGTGGTAACCCAGGAAGAGGGAACAATTAATCGGACCAAAGTTGAAAGTGCCAATCTTACTCAAGGTAAGACTTCATCATCTATGGGACCTACCAAAGGGATCAAGAAGTTCTTTAAGAAAGGAAAATTCACTCAATTTAAAGGAGGGAAAAACAAGAAGGGAAAACAAAATTTCAAAGAATCAGGGGTACAAAAAGACATGAGTGGCATAGAGTGTTTTTGGTGCAAGGCCAAAGGACACATGAAGAAGGATTGTTTTAAGAGGAAGACCTACCTTGAGAAAAAGAAGGATGATGGTATGAATCTATCCTTAGTATGTTTTGAATCTTGCTTGATTAATGTACCAATTGATTCATGGTGGTTAGATTCTGCGTCATCTATTCACGTCACTCATTCCTTGCAGGGGTTCCTAAACAGGAGGGTGCCAAGCAAGGATGAAGTGACGGTGTTCGTGGGCAATGGAGCTAGAGTTGAAGTGGAAGCCATAGGAACTATTAGATTATTTTTCAATTCAGACTCATTTATTGATTTGAAGGATGTTGTTTATGTTCCCTCTATGAGGAGGAATTTGATTTCAGTTTCTAGACTTTGTTCAGATGGTTATTCTGTTAATTTTAATCAAGTTGGATTTTGTTTATTACATGATTCTATCTCTATTGGTAGTGGTACTCTTGTTGATGGGCTTTATAGATTGAATTGTAATTCTTCATGGGTTCTGAATGTGGGAGTGAAACGGTCTCTGATTGATGAGAAATCCTCCATGTTGTGGCATAGAAGGTTGGGTCATATTTCAATTAAGAGGATGAAAAGATTGGTAAAGGAAGGGATATTAAAAGATATTGATTTTCAGGACATGGAAACATGTATAGATTGCATTAAGGGAAAGATGACAATTTCCAGGAAAAAGGATGCTACTCGCAGCATTGAAGTATTAGACCTCATTCACACTGACATCTGTGGGCCTTTTACTGTCCCTACACTCACTGGGCACCGTTATTTCATAACTTTTATTGATGATTGGTCAAGATATGGGTATGTCTTCCTTATTAGTGAGAAATCTAGTGCTCTAGATGTTTTCAAGATTTTTAAAGCTGAAGTTGAACTTTTCCACTCCAAGAAGATCAAAGTGGTCAGATCCGACAGGGGTGGAGAATATTATGGGAGAAGTGGTGATTTTGAGCAGTTGCTTGGTCCTTTTGCAAAATTCTTGCAAGAACATGGGATAGCTCCTCAATATTCCATGCCTGGAACACCTCAGCAGAATGGAGTAGCTGAAAGAAGAAATCGTACTCTGAAAGACATGGTCCGTTCTATGGTGAGCAATACCACCTTACCAGAATCCTTATGGGGAGAGGCACTTAAAACTGCTGTTTACCTTCTCAATAGAGTGCCAAGCAAATCTGTGAATAAGACTCCCTATGAACTCTGGAGTAGCAGAATACCTAGCCTTAGACACTTGCGAGTGTGGGGATGTCAAGCAGAAGCCAAAGTCTTTAACCCTCAAGAAAAAGTTTTTGACTCAAGGACTACAAGTTGCTATTTTGTGGGATACCCAGAGAGGTCTAAAGGGTATAGATTCTATTGTCCTGGTCCAGGACACAAAATTGTAGAGACCACTAATGCTAGATTTGTTGAATGCAATGAAGAGTCTAGAACTCCTCGTAATTTCTCGTTTGAAGAAGGGGAGTATGACACTCCTGAGATAGCACCTGTTGAGTTGAGAAATTCACTTATTGATCTCAATCCCATCCTGTCTGATGATACAGTCACTCAAACTCCAATTGAATATGATTTTCATAAATAGAAACCCAAATCTTTTTTTTTTTCTTACATAATTTCTTGATTCTAACACCATAGTGTTGGCTCTGATACCAATTGTTAGTGATTCTAAATCCTAGAATCATTTGAATTACCTATAGTGTATAGAATACAAGAATGAATAATGGAAAGAAATCAATCACATACCCGTTGAGCGTGAATAAAGTCCCTAAATTAAGGTTGACGTTTGTACCACGAATTATGATGAAGAACCACGCAATATGGGTCCTTCTACTGAGATCTTCTGCAGCCTCTTACTATGGGATCTTCTCTCTGTCTCTACACTAGCTTTGTGAGAAAGCAGTGCTCCCAAAATATTATTATGAAAGTAATAGCTGCAGGGACCGTCAGTATTCTATATATAATAGAATTCCTAAACCCTAATCCATTCCCACAATAGAATAGGGCTAGAAGTTTCCTAATTAGAGTGGTCCTTATTCTCTTGGGCCCAATGGTTCAATCAATATCAGTTAAGCCCACATAAGAGTCCTAACAGGAAGTGCATGCAAGGACTGGGGTTTCTTCCAGGTGATCAACCATGGCGTGCCGTCCGTTGTGCGTAAGAGGATTGAGACGGTGGGGAAGAAGTTCTTCGATTTGCCTATAGAAGAGAAACGCAAGGTGAGGAGAGACGAGATGAATCCATTGGGTTACTACGACAGTGAACACACCAAGAATGTGAGAGACTGGAAGGAGGTCTTCGACTTCACTGTGGTTGATCCTACCGTGATCCCACTTACCCATGAACCTGACGACCAGCGCCTGCGGCAGATCACCAATCAGTGGCCTGATTATCCTCCTGATCTAAGGTACTTGTAATTCTCGTTCATAATGGTGAAACAATACCAAATTGTGAATTCAACCCCAAGGAGTAGCAGAGGAGTTAGCAAGCGACCTTTGCTTCAAGAAGCATGTGATTCTGAGTTCGACTACTCTTATCTCTTTGAGACCACCCAATATAGATGCTTTCGACTTTCTGGTGATGACAATATATATTAATAGTATTAGTTTTAAAATTTTAATCGAGTACAAGAAATGAAACCAACCCATGTAGGAACTACATTTGGAATTGAATATATAAGAACCAGTTCTGTATCAAAATGGTTCTCATTCAGCCCCGATATGATTAGTATGGCCCATGGACTAGTACCTGTCGTTAGCAAAAAACTTCTGAAAATTGAAATGATTGTATAATGCAGGGACGCCTGTGAGGAATATTGTCGAGCAGTAGAAAGGCTTGGGTTTAAACTGCTGGAAGTCATCGCACTGAGCTTAGGCTTGCCTGCAAAACGGTTTAATGAGTTCTTCAAAGACCAAACCAGCTCCGTCCGTATCAATCACTACCCTCCTTGCCCTTCACCTGAACTTGCTCTCGGTGTTGGCCAGCACAAGGATGTGGGAGCTCTGACCGTCCTTGCACAGGACGATGTAGGTGGTCTGGAAGTGAAGCGGAAGACGGATGGTGAGTGGGTAATGGTGAAGCCCATCCCTGATTCTTATATCATCAACGTGGGCGACATTATTCAGGTAATCATCCCTCTTTTAATTTAGCCTTTCTCTTGACTGAGTATAGATAAGAGTAGCTATAGCTAATAATGGGAAATGGATTTCAACCTTGGACAACAGGTGTGGAGCAACGACAGGTATGAGAGTGTGGAGCATAGGGTAGTGGTGAATTCGGAGAGGGAGAGGTTCTCCATCCCATTCGTCCTTAACCCTTCACATTATGTGATGATAAAGCCTTTGGAGGAACTAGTGGATAAGGAGAAAGAAGCCCCCAAGTATAAAGAATACAACTTGGGAAAGTTCTTCAGTGCGAGGAGGCTTAGTAATTT
>NC_056568.1:13588076-13647034 GCF_013358625.1 Macadamia integrifolia | reverse complement strand
TTTTTTTTTTTTTTTTCATTCTTCTAACTCAAAATGCTGGAATTTTTTTTCTTCTATTTTTCATGTATATTCCTAGGACATCCAATTCTGATAGGGATGCTTATTCTTTTTTGCTCAGGGCACTGCCAAGCTCAAGTTATTTAGGATTTGGTGGATTAACCTCAGGCGTTTTTGTTTCTCCTTCTACTTGCAGGAGTTTCTTGCTAGTTTTCTCTAATAAAGTTTAATATTCTTTCGACTAAAAAAATAAAGAAAAGCTCCTACATGATAGAAACTAACAAGTAGAAGTAGTTCACCTCTTCAGGTACCAACTTCTAGCATAAGAAGCCAAGGATTCTATCAGTTGTTTTATGCTGTGAATCCAAAAGGTCGTATTATGATAGATGTTATCATTTTTTGGCTTTGCTGTTTAGGGTTTCTCTGTTCTCTCTTTTCTTTGAAAATTCATAAAATTTTAATATATATATATATATATTCGGATTTAATCATACCCAATATAAGAAATACATGAAAGGGCTCATAGTAAAAAAATTTGACATGTGATCAAAATTTATCATTCCATTTGAATGGTTAAACTAGTCAAATTAACATTCTAGTTGACTATTTAATTTATAAATCTGTCCATGAAGACTTCCATAGATGGAAGCATCACAAGAACTTTAATATAATAATGAAGTGTATGTGAATTGATCCGAATTCCATATCCAAGTGGATCATACAATTGATGAAGAACTATCCCATGTGCTCTTCATATTAATTAATACCTGCTCTCAATAATCAAAATAGTTAATAATAATAAAAAGAAAAAAAAATTCTTTCCATTTTGTGATCAATTATAAAAGCTTGGGGAGTTTTACATGCTTCAAAAGGGTATTTTGGATATTTCAAAATAAACCTGCAATAGCAACGGCTACTTTTGATACGGCTTGCGTAGTGTCAGGAGGGTCACAGAGCCGTTAGTTAGTCAACAGATAATGAAATCAGTCCAAACTCAGAAAATTTCTAGGGGTTCCAAAGCCCCAAACAGGAAATACGGTCAGCATTATAATTATTATTATTTATTTTATTATTGGTATAGGTCAGCATTAATTTTTTTTTAATAAAAGGAAATACTGTCAGCCTTTATGGATTCGATGCCATTTTTTCTTTGTTTACTTTAAGAGTGTATCTCATTTAGGACGTTCATGTTCACTGCATCGTCACCAAAATTCGAACATACTCTCAAGAGTCTCAACTGAGCAATGCCATGCCGCTGGGCTAAGGCCCAAATGTGCTCTCCATGTGCACTAGGATCCCCTCAAACATGCCCAACGGCCCAGCATGCAGCAGACAACTGATTTAAAAAGCATCATTTTAAATTGGGAGCGTGGACTTTGGATGCATACCTAGATTCTCCTAACCATCCGATCTGTGTTGGGGTGTTGGAAAAACTTAAAAAGACATCATTTCTAATGAGAAAAGTATGCAACTCTTATAATTGAAAAAATTTGACAAAGGTTTTGTACATGGCCATATATGTAAGGATGGAAAGAGAGAGGGAGTTTATAAAATATCATTTTTGCCTCCTCCTCACGAAGGATTGAAGTGTTGGATATATCATACATGATTGTGTATGAAAATTGAAACTAGAAAGTTATAAAGAGCCTGAATATGACTTCAGGTTTGCATACAAAAACTTCAAATGACAAACAAATACATAGAAACATGTAATATTTCATTGTGAAGAATTTCTCTACACCAACTATATGTAGATGGTATCTTTTACACCGATATCCAAACTTTTGCCATTTGAAAGATGGTGTTTCAATTTTAACTTTATGGATTTTTTTTTGGTAGGAAACTTTATAGTTATATAAAATAGGAAAATTTATATTCACCTCCCCTCACGTTTGCCTTTATTACTTCCTCCCCACTCGAGTTTCATTTATTACAATAATACAGTGAGAGAGGTGTTATTTTTAAATTGAAAACGACTTAATTACCCTTTTACATACTTGAACTAAAACAACCAATAGTAAATACCAATATTACCCTTTTCCACTTGTTATCTTAAAATCCTTAAATTCCCCATATCAAGGAGAAAACAGCTTAGGGTTTTCAACAATACCTTGTCCAGCATTTGCAGCAACCGTAAACCCTAAATCCGATTTCACCCTCATTCAAAATGAAAACTACCAACTAATAAGAAACCAGGAAGAATAGAGTTTTTCGAATGGAAAAACAGAGGCATTAACAAATCAAAAACCAAGAAAACCCAATGAAGAATAGTGCTTCCACACTTACGATTATTTTCCAGCTTTTATGCTCCATTTTATTAGTCTGGTATCAAGATTTAGCGCTGGATTGAAGGCAGAGTTGGAGTGTTCTTTCCTATGATTGTTCTTAGTGTTTTAGAAAATGTTGTACAACCATGAAATTGAAGCAATAAAGTGCTTGGTGGAAATTTTGAGATCAATGGGAGATTGGATGAACAAACAGTTGCGCTTTACAGATCCTCGTTCTCCTATGAAAATAGAAGCAGCTGAAAACATTACCCAAACTGGAACTCTTCCTATGGTTGTAAATATCTTTGAAACGTCCTTCACAGCATCTTTCGCAGAAGATCCTTCGTCGCAGGTGACACGGAGTAAAAGATCCGAGCTAGAAATCGGAGATTCCCACGAAGCACCGCCTCAAAGATCTCAATTGTAGAATCCTTGTAAAAAGGAGGGATTCTGGACAACGCTCTTTCTATCGATTTATAAGTGTATGTTGGATTTATGGGCTAAATTAATTATTCGGGTTGATTAAATGGGTGAGAGTCAAATTGCATGAACCGGTTCGGTCCACTCTCAAGCTTAGGGATATGCTGGCTCAACCCATTGTGGTTTAGGGTTTTGAGTGCAGGACAATATTATAAATACTAGGTTTTGGGTCCCTACAACCATTATTCACTCTTCCCCACTTTACCACTAAAGTGAGAGAACCAAGGAGGTTTAAGGGGCTGTAGAAGATCCATAGCCAAGCCAAGAGAGCGAAAGTGGGAGTGACCAACATCAATCATCTTCAGCATACTAGGTGAAAGGTACAAATCGATCCTCCATAATTTTATTAGATTCGTGTTCTTGTTTTTCCTGTGTGGTTTCCTCCATAGGGTTTCAATCTCAAACCCATAGGGAGTTCTAACAAGTGGTATCAGAGCAGACCACATGGGACAAGAATCGATTGAATTTTTCTTATACATGAGGATTTTGATTGTTACTTAAAACCTGATTTGATTAAAAATCATGAAAATCATAAAAATCGTAATTTTACCATCACTTAAAAATCCTGTATGGAAAAACTTTCTTCACGAAAGTTGTAGATCACGAGAATACGGTCGCGGCGGTATGCCGCAAGTCACCGGAAACATCCGTACGCGCCGGCACGCGCCACCGGAAACCGGCTGCCGGAGGAGAGAGAAAAAAAATTCAAAAAAAAAAAACGGCGGCGAGGCATCGCCGGTTCAACTCGAAAACCCTACCGATTCGAACCGGTGACACAGTGGGTCAACTCATATGTACTATTTGACTCGGTCAAAGGTTGACCGGGTCGTTGACCAATTGACCCGAATTTGACCCGGAATTCATATGGCCGAACCGGTTGGTCTTGATTGATTTAAAAAAAAAAAGGCTTGTTTGGTTTTTGTTCATTTTGGGTTTTTATTTAAACTACTTTAAATTTCATTTAAAGGTTCGTTTTAAGGCCAAATTGAAATCTGTTTTTTGCGTTGGATTCCTTGTTTCGGGCCACATTTAATGATCTAATTTTTAATATGACATATTTGTTTGAAATTTTATGTTGTATTTGGTTTCAATTTGTTCTTTTTGGGTTTTTTATTTAAACTACTTTAAATTTCATTTAAAGGTTCGTTTTAAGGCCAAATTGAAATCTGTTTTTTGCGTTGGATTCTTGTTTCGGGCCACATTTAATGATCTAATTTTTAATATGATATGTTTATTTGAAATTTTATGTTGTATTTAGTTTCAATCATTGAAACAAAATGGCATAAATCAATGCTTTGAAAAATATATATGTTATTGGTTACCATGAAATTGAGAATTTTTTTTTTAAATTGAGATATGTTAATATGGAAAAGGGTGTAAGCTTCCGCTCATTCTTAGTTGCAAAGTAATTTTGCTTTAGGAAACCATGAAATGATGAGGTGGAATCCACCAAAGTGGTACATCTTATTATTTCATGATTTTCCACAGGGAAACAATGTAGGTGACATTTGCCCAAAGGTGATGTCACCAAAGTTAAGAAAATGACAGTAACCTAGAGGTTCCTAAGCCCAAAGGTGAGGGGATTTCAAAAGTTATTGTTCTTTTCACAGTAAATATAAATTTATAAGAGGACCAGTGCATTCTTAGCCCAAAGGATAGGAATGTAGTTGCGGTTGTGACTCTTGTATGGTTATTGTTGTCCTAGTGACATTTATATGTATGTTTGGAACATAAAGATATACATCTCCAATGGGAAAGATATGATAGAACTGAGTAAAACCCACCAAAGTGGTACATTCAGTTCGATTGTATCTTCTCCAACAGTAAAGGTGATACTTTTCCACAGGTTATGTCATCAAGGTTTGAAGATAATCATCCACATTTCAGAAAGGGACATTGAATTTGGAGTTCTTTTGCCCAAAGGTGATTGAATTCCAAAGTTAGTGTTGTTTTCACAGTTAAAAGAAGAATATAAGAGCATCAGCTAATTCCTGTCCCAAAGGATAGGGATACATTTTTAGTTGTAAATCTTATTTAAAATATATTGAGGTAGACTGATCATCAGCAATTGAGAGCAAGTAAAATTTGGTCACATCAAGTAGTTAGGATTTCTTTACATACAGTTATTTGAAATGCTTGATTAATGGGAGTTCTGGTTTTGTTTAGTATTTGTTTATGTTTTGAACCTTAGCCCATATGTTTTGGGGCACAGTTTGATGAATTATGGTTAAGTTTTAGCATTTACATTATGCACAGTTATTTCTTGAAATATTTGGTTTATGATTTCATTTGAAAATGTTTTTATAGGCAGTAATTGTCTTAGTTATAGGCAATATTTTGCCACAATTCAAAAGGTAATGTTTGCCACATTTTAAGACAGTATTTGTCACAGTTCATAGGCAATATTTGCCACAGTTTATAGGCGGAAGGCCACAGTTAGATATTAACCACAGATCAAAGGCGATTTGCCACAGTGAAGGTTAATATCTCAGTTAAGGACCTCCATAGAATGACAACAGTGTAATTTGAGGATATGTCAATATTTCTATGATGGTATCCCACATAGATTCGTGTTAAGAAACTTACTTATGTTTGTAATAACAGAAAGTTGTATGCCGTATATTGAGGTGTATCTTCTGCTGTTATTCGATGTGAGTGGTTTTTCAACTGAATCACAGTAAGAGTGGTTAATGTAATAAGATTCTATGGCCACACCAATTTAAAAGACATCCTTATAATTAATGTGGCCCAAGTGGGAGATTGTTGGATTTATGGGCTAAATTAATTATTCGGGTTGATTAAATGGGTGAGAGTCAAATTGCATGAACCGGTTCGGTCCACTCTCAAGCTTAGGGATATGCTGGCTCAACCCATTGTGGTTTAGGATTTTGAGTGCAGGACAGTATTATAAATACTAGGTTTTGGGTCTCTACAACCATTATTCACTCTTCCCCACTTTACCACTAAAGTGAGAGAACCAAGGAGGTTTAAGGGGCTGTAGAAGATCCATAGCCAAGCCAAGAGAGCGAAAGTGGGAGTGACCAACATCAATCATCTTCAGCATACTAGGTGAAAGGTACTTAAAGATCCTCCATAATTTTATTAGATTCGTGTTCTTGTTTTTCCTGTGTGGTTTCCTCAATAGGGTTTCAAACTCAAACCCATAGGGAGTTCTAATAGTGTAAACTCACCAGATTCAGGAGAAAAGGACCGGAAGAAAGTAACGGATCTTTCCCGCCGATCTCTTCACAAACTTGATAATCTTTTCCTCGCCGGAGAAGACAAAGGGGTCGAGAATGGATTCTGATTTTGTCGGAAGGTTGAAGACAATAGATAAGGGTATTCTTGGTATTAAATAGAAAATGGACCTGCTTGACAGATTGACCCCTAAAGCCTCTCACGGTATGGGTTTATTTGTAATAAACAAAAATCAAAGGAAAATGATGTAATAAAAGCCAACACGAGGGTAAATAGATGTAAACTTCCCTAAAGAAATTTTAGACCCAACTTTTATCATACCGTGCATGTTAAGTGAGTCTCGTTTCCCTTAACCCCCCCTCCCCCCACGCAAAATAAAAATATGATTCTTTTTTCACACTTAGAATTTTAGTTTTGAATTTTGGAAAAAGATCTCTTACACCATGGGTGAAGAAAAAGTATACTTATGATCATAATACTCTACCTTCTATTATACAAAGTTGATAATACCCCCATTATTCTTGGATACCCTTTGTACATCATCCTAATAACTCCTAAGTCAAAGGATTCTTCTTAATTGTGAGTAAAAAGAAAAAATTATTCTTTGAATTTAATTTTTCAATGCATTATTTTTCCACTTAACAAACTCGATTTTGATTTCAGGTGCTAATGTAAAGATATCTTCTACACCCATTGTCATTAGAACTCAATTCCTGTCTTTTTTTTTTTTTTTATTAGGCTTGTTATACCAAATAAATGGAGCCTGATATTTACATGATAGTCCACATAAGAATACATTAGTTTTGAATTAAATTTTGGTGGCTAAGTCAAGAAAACTCTCATATCTAATGACAATTTTGATTAAACAAACAAAACCTTCTCTGATACATTCCTTTGAAATTAAAAGTTCCCATCACCACTAATTTGAGTGGCAGAAATTATTTGAACTGATGGAGATTCATCTGAAAATAGGCAATTGAAAATTTTTCCCCAATTTGTGAGTTTCAATTCATGACCCGTTTGCTTTTCTAATGTGGTTAACGTTTTACCCTTTTTTTTGGCTTTACACTAACACTTTACTTTTACGCTAAATCCTTTGGATTATCATCTTCCTAGCCTTGGTGACTAAAGATGATGCTTCAATTTAAATGGGCAACCACTGCTTAGCAGATTTGGAAATCAAGGAATAATTTTGTCTTTAGTCATTCTAAACTTTGCCATTTTGGTACTATTCAGGCTTTCTATCGAACCACTAAAGACGGCAGGTTGGGTTTTTGCATAGAGAAATGTCCAATACCTTGGGCACCCCTTTAGCTTTTTGACTATCCCTTTTTTTTTTTTTTTTTTTTCTTCATTCTTCATTTATAATGATAGTGCTTGGAAAGCTGATTCTCATCTCGGTGGCAAGGGTGTTATGATAAGGGATGGCAAAAGGAAATTCATAGCTGGAAAGTGCAAGCTGTTAGAGATGGCCTAATCCTATCTCGGAGTCTGAAGTTGGAGCACATTACTATGTTTGTCTGATTGCAAGTTTCTTATGTCTTTTCTCGATAAGTCTGCTTCTTCTTTAGATTTGAATGCTGCTATTATTGGAGTTGGTATTCTAAGTTTCTTAGGTGTAGCTTTTCTTATTGGGAAGCTCACATTCTTGCAAAAGGGTTAGCTCCCCACTTTTGTTGGTTTGGTAGCTTACTCTTCCTAAACTAGGAAGAGTATATCTTGTCCTTCAAGGCAGAAACTTCTCCTGTCTTTTTCAATAATTTCTTTAGGTTGAAAGGTCCTTCTTATAAATAATAAAAGAAAATGTTGGTTATATTGTTAGTATACGATAAGCTAGCATCCACTGCCTTATTGAATGACCCCTTCTCCTCCTCTCCTCCTGTATAATATCTCATCTGGTGCTTCATTGGTGTTATTCATTCGTTTACCACATAAAAAAACAAAAATCATAATGATATAATGATTTATTTATGTATTTGTTTTTTTTTTTAATTCAAATTTTTACAATTTTTTTTTTCCTTTTCTCAACATCCAAACATAGCCTACAAAATCACATCTTCCGAGTTCAGCTATTACCACAAGGTTGGCACGTTTGACCTACCTGAGGGAATCTTAAAAGGCTCAAGTTCAACTACTTAGCCTAGGCTCCCAGCCCTGAAAACCCAAGGTCAGGTTGGGCTGGTTCTGACCGACCTTAGTCAAAAAGGATGGTCTAGATGACCACCATGTTGAGACATATATTAATAGTAGAATAATTGCTGACCGATTCTTTATTTTTTTGTATCAGAGTTTGGTTCGTTTTAGCAAAGACTTAATACTCAAATTACAACTTCAACAAGATTTGGAGATGATGAGAGTTTCTATTAAAATTATATAGTGACTCTGAGAACTCTTTCCTTACTAAAAAAAGAAGAGAAAAACTCTTTACTATCAAATAAGAATGATGATCTTAATCATGAAAACTCAAATTTGAAAAAATATACCATAAAGAGTATAATTTGAATCTACGAGTCCCATTGGATGTATTACCCAAGTGGATGCAATCCTTTTCGTCTAGTAATATTGTAGTAAAATCAAGTTTTCCTTCACCCATGCCTTTTTTCACGGGCATCGAATTCTTCAAATACCAAGGGAAAGAGTACTTTTAATCCCAAACAATGAGTGGAACTTTGTGATGAGGGAATTCTTTATTTACTTTACCAATGAAGGAGACCTTTTGCCATAGGATCATAGTTTTAAGAATTAGATCGAATCAACTCTTGATCGATACTGATCCAATGGTATGATCTAAGGGTTAAAAAGATCAAAATTTTGATTTTTTTTTTCTTTTATTTCTTTATTAAAACATAAAGGTAATTTCATTTTATCCAATTCGATCCCAAACACTTTGAATCCATATCAGTATCAATTGAGACTTGAGACCAATCTCAAGTTTTGATAAACCTTGCAATATTAGAGTTCTAAGTATCAACATTGAATCGGCTGAATCAGCAAGAACGCATTAATATTGATTGAGATGGAAACGAATACCAATACCAATACCAATACTACCCTATCTTGGAACAGGTATATTTCGGATATGGGGTAAAAAAAAAAACCTTTTTTTTTTTTTTTTTTTTTTATAATTGAGAGGGATAGGTTCCGGAGCCAAAGAAATGTAGGGTCCAACCTGAGCTGTCACATGTGAACTAGGTTTGGTTGGTCAATGGAAACAACTCGAAGGTTAGGAATAATGCGTACTTTTGGAATAGACATATGGGATCTCTAATCATTTTTTTGGTAGAAGGATCCAATCACATTTTTTATATATTGAAATGAGTAGAGCCAGCCATGCTAACCTGTCCATCACGTGATTCTCCCAACATCCCCACTCGGCAGTCCCACTTACCTCTAGGATGAGAACAGCCACGATTATATCTTTAACCCTATCTTTTCTTAATTTTACCATATCTGCCATCGTCTTTATTTTTAACTTTGGTTCACCATGTCCAATGAGATATCAGCACAATAAAATGAATTTGCCAAATTGATGCATGGTCCCATGTCACATTTTTTTTTTTCTTGGGTAAGAGTTCCATGTCACTTTACCTGCCTATTAAATTTCGAGTCAATTCAATTGAACATGTAGCTATATAAAGCTTGGGCTGGGGATTGCTGTTTCAGTGTGGGGACCAATCAAGGGAAGTACATGGGCATCCAACCCCAAGGGATATGATAGTTTTTTCGTCAACCTTTGTGTTTGAGTGTAAGAACATAGAATCAGGTAATGATCTTTTTCCTATAAAGTATTGAATAATTTTTTTCTTATAAAAGGAGAGAGTTTTCGATCTACTACACAAGAAGGTTCACCACACAAATCCTAAGTATAAGATTGTAAATTCCTCAAAAAACTCTTCCAATACCTTACCCATATGCATTTAAAATCTCACGGTCAGGACGATACTACTACTTACTGACAACTAATGAGCACATCTTTGGGTATCTGCCCAACTTCGAACATAAGACACCATGCATCCTGATATCTAGGCTAGAAGCCATAAAGGTTAACCTAAAAGCATCTTTAGCTAACAAGTGCGCTTCTCTAATGCAGTCACAAGGAACATGCACAAAAGTAATGAAATGATGCACATAATATTAGCTAGCTCAACTAATGAGTAGTCGTCATGTAGCAAGAAATTAAGCCTAGTTCCTAATTGACCCAAAAATCCATGACGAATCATTGGGAACTAACTCCCCATGTCCAAATAAAGTCGGGACTCTCCACGAAATTAGTTTTAGATAAAACCAAATGATGTTGTTGGTCTTTCTTCATGGACTTAGGCACGTAGATCAATTCTTCACATTTTAAGCCAATTCTTTCAATGTCCAAACCTCTAATGTTGTTTGTTTAAAATTCTGACTTAAATATCGGAGAGTCTCTTATCGGAGTCCACTCTAACTTTTTTTCTCTATATTGTTCATTTCCTTTGTGTTTGTAGGTGAACTCAATTGAAATTCTACAACAACATCAATAAAAACAACACAAACACCAAAATACAATCTCTAATAGCATTTGATGCCCAAAAACATAAAGATAGAAGAATTTTGTAAAGCCAAGCATAGAGGCAGATGATCGAAGAAAAGGACAATGTCGCAAAAATGTTACCCTCCAACTAATAAAACAAAATCCCATATGGAAAAAGATCCTATCTAATCAACTGGTGTTGGATTTATTGTCAAAGTTTCCAAATATTTCTCGTGCCAATGATGGGTGTGGATGTGATCTACTCCTATATAGGGGTGTGCAGACAGACTTGTATGTGAATGAGGATGCTTGTACATATACAAGCACGTGTATAGGGACGCTTGTACAAGTACAGACACATCTGTATATGAACAGATACACCCATACGTGAAAAAGGTACATTGTCTATATATTTTATAGATGGTTTGAAAATTGAACAAGGGGTTTTTGACAAGTGTTTTTATTCTTCCCACTTTATGTTCTTTTCTTCCAAGTTTTTTTGTGTCTGATAATGAATATAACCTTTGGACTTCTTTGTGTAATCACATATTGGAATGCACCTCGTGTAATTGGGTGTTGTTTTATCTTGGAGGTATAAACACAATGGTCAACTCGGTTGCACAATTAGAGGTGTTTTAAAAACCTTAAAGATAGTATCATTCTGATACGACTCAACTCAAATTATGTTTGCTCTTGATTCAACAAGCAGATTTACTGTAATACTGTGAATTTGTATATCATCCGATGCATTTACGACATATCTAGATAAGTCTTATACTCTGCCCATTATTGCTTTCTAATAATTGGGAGTCAATTAGTGATCCAATGGTTAAAAAGACTTCAGGATACATATCCATGTATTGGGATTCATGTCAAATATCCTCCCTGCCCTTGGATCACAAGTTCACAACACATAAGCTCCTCCAAGAAGTTAACCTTCTTTGCCTGAATGTTTTAATATGTAATCTTTTATCTTGTTTAATATTAATTATCTGATTCATAAAAAAAAAAAAGTTAACCTTTTAATTGAATTTTTAATCTTTGACTAGACCATAGACACTGCTATTGATGGACCCATCACAAGAACTTTACTATAAAAGAATAAATAACACCAACTAGGCGGACTCAAGTCACTCAACTGCTCAAATAATGAATAAAAAAGTGAGAAAAGATAAGTCAGCATTTAATCACAAATTGAAGCTCAAAAGTTGATCTCGGACTCTGGGCACCGAAAATTCTGTGGATCATACAATTGAGTTTTATAATTAATACTTAAGCCTCGATAATCAAAATAATTAATAGGCATAATGAAATGGAAAGAACTTTCTCTCCATTTCGTGATAAATTAAAAAAAGCGTGGGAAGTTTTATATCTTCAAAAGGGTATTCTTGGTATTTCAATCAATTACAACGGCTAGTTTGTCTTTTTCGCCCACAACCCCACATGATATGAACTGAAATTTTGCCAAATTCGGTTTTTTATATTTTTATTTATATTTTAAAGTAGAGTCAGTTGGGGTCACGGAGCCGTTAGTTAGCCGAAAGTTAAAATAAAATAATGAAATAAGTCCAAACTCCGATCCTAAACAGGAAATACTGTCTGCCCCACCACATTAATCGCGGCGTGAAAGTGGTTGTCAACTTATCATCCACTCAAAACTCACATGCTACCAAGTTTCTATTAGCCCTTGGTCCTAGCGAGGGAAATGGGGTTCTAAGAGTTAAGCTGAAAAATAATATCTTTGGGTGGAATCTTTCAATTTACCCTTGAAATTTTATTTTCTTGGATGCCATCGGGAGTGGCTAGAACTTGGTTACAATCAAGTAAGAGTGTTAATTAATTTGATTTTGGAATAGATGGTTTGATTTGATATAATGTAAGATTTTTTTTGAATAAAATCAAAATCGGATTACTTAATAAATGGTTTCTTATATTAAAATCAAAATCATTTATAAACAGTTTCGATTTAAATGATTTTCTTATGTTTTTTTAATTTTTTTATCCAAATAACTTATTTATTTTTAAAAATTTTAGCGAAATAGATGTAAATTGTAATATTGAATTGATTTGTTTATATAGTTGTTTAAGACAAACTTTAAAGAAATGCATGTAAACTTAACATTTAATGACTAAAACTTACCATATAGATGTCAATCAGTTTAACAATTTAAATTTAAAACCAAAATCATATCATGGTCTCAATTTTAAAATTAAAATCGAACAATTTGATAAACGATTTCACGATTTTGATGTAAACAGTATGATTCAATTTCGATAAACACTTTCGATTTGAAATTCACATCCTTACGACCATGATAATAGTTAATTTTCAAACTCTAAAAGGCAATAAAATTATATATTTTTTATCATTAGTATTTTATTAACTAGGAATACAATAATTTGACATAATTCTTTCTCCATGGTCAATGAAAAATGACATTTATCCGCCTATAGTGTAAGTTAAGTCTGTTCAATGGATGCTGAACAAAAAATATAGATTCCCTATCATAATAAAGGCCTTGTCGGCTGACGTGTACAACAAATTGGCACAACTACGAGTTGGCCACATTCAAAAGAATGAAAAACATACCATGTTGCTAGTTGCTACTATATCTGATTGGAGCTGAAGTGCTGAACCAAGGGAATAGTGATTCCCTTAGATACCGTTAAGAGTGATTACCCGTTACCGTGGGCGTGATTAACGACTTACTTTGGATCAACTGAATCAGTATCTCTCGTCTTTCTAGAACTGGGAAATCTATTTCGGTAAACCAACCCCACAATCCTAGAGACAATCCTAGACCATATCCCGGTGCCCATTAGAACCTTTCAACATGTCAGGTCACAAAAGGCCATTACTACGGAAAAGCGGTCGGTATCTCTCTTAACAGTGGCCCTACTTAACAGTAGGGGACTAGGTAGAGGACTTTCAATGGTATTTATCTTTTGGGTTACACACCTGTTCTGGTCGGCGTGGCTACTGCTCCACTGTAAGAGGCCAACGGAATGGTGGATAATGACACTGATTAGCTTGTGGTTCAAGGGGCAGTCTAGTTTTTTCACATATGCCTGAGTTTGGATGCGGGGGATGGACTAGGGAGCGTTATTCTCATTCAGTGTATGAACCAATAAGAGGGTGGGTAGAGGCATCGATCAACGTGTGCTTCAAAGGGTAGGGTGGACTTCATATTTAGCTATTTTTAGGCGTGGAGGATGCAACCAAAGGAGCATTCACTCTCTCTCTCTCAAAAAATTAACCCTCATTGTTTGTGTTGTCCTCTATCCAATCACAAAAGACTGTAAAATGATGCCCCTCACACTTTTGAAACTCCAAAAAACTATCCCTATTAATTCCTATGTGCACCTCCTCATTGATTCCAAAGTGGGATAGGAATGGCATCATATATTACTTTACTTGGGAGCAGAAAATGGCATTGAAACTCAAGTTTGATGATTATGGTCTCAGTAGATCATATCACAGTTAGTCTCAAATCGGCTAGGATTAGCTTGAATGGGTTGGATTAGTGTCTGCCATGCCTAACCCAAGTCTTAGCCTTAAAATTGTTTGTAACCACAACACCGATGGTGGTTGAGAGCCCCTAGAGACACGTGTCCGAATATTTTCAGTGGTCAAATGACAAATGTTCATTGCATCTTATCTCTTCCTGTAGACAATTTGAACCCTAAGTCTTGGCCAATAAATATTGTATTGCTGGTTTAGTACGGACGAAGGGTAATAAGGTAAAAATCCAATTTGTTTTTTAAATTATAGCCGGGTATATCTCTATCTTTTCAGAAAAAAAAAAAAAAAAGAGGGTATATTTCTATCTGATCACGAGACCAACTCCGGTAATTTTAAGTACAATCAAATGGCAGTTTGGATATTTGCGTACAAACGAGTGGCGTTTTAGATACTCTCAAATTCCGGGCAACACTCCCAACTTCTTTGTCCTCTCACCCTCACTTAAACGCCCTTGGTGGCACGGGGTTGTGAAACCAAAAGAGAGAGAGAGAGAGAGAGAGAGAGAGAGAGAGAGAGAGAGAGAGAGAATAATTAAAGAAAGCCGCGTAACACTTTAAAGTCCACGTCAGCTTTCCGAGTATTGGCTACATCCCCCCTTCCTTTCCCTGCAATAACCGCTGGTCTTTCTTTTCTTCTTTTTATCGTCTTCTTCTTCTTCTTCTTTTGTTCTTCACGGACGATAAACCCCCTAAACCAGAAAAACAAAGAGAGAGAAAGAGAAAGAGAAAGAAAAGTGAAGAGAGAGAGAGAGAGAGAGAGAAGGATGAAAAGACAGAGGATCTTATGAGAGAGATATTCACGTCCAGATCCTACAACGCAGCTATCATGGTTTCCCGTTTTAGTTTCACAGTTCCCAATTCCCTCTTTTCCCGTTTTTGTTTCGTTTCTCACCCTCGAAGAACCCTAATCGGCGCCAACCACACCTCTGCTCGTTTTTGCTCTCGCTAGGGTTTTTATTTTTTTTTCGATATCTTGATTCTTTTTTCTGCTCTCGTTAGGTTTCTATTTTTTCCAATTTTTTTTCCCATTCTTATTTTGGTTTTCTGAAGAGAAAGAAAGAAAGAAAGTCTCTGGCGGTCATGGCGCCTACGACGGTGATATTCAGCCCAGTGAAAAAAATACTGGTTAGAATTCTTTTGTTTGGCGTTGCTATTCTCCTTCTTCGATTTGCTTACGTTGTTACGGTTACGGGTGGATCTTGCAATTCCGGCGATTTCTGTTTCTTCTCTGTTCCTGAAATTCCAAACATTGCCGGTGGAATCCTGCGAAACAACCCCTCTGCCATAGTTGTTGATGCCTTGGGATCTGCTTCCAGCCCTGCTCTTCGCGATCTCTGGACCAGCAAAGAGTGGCGCAAGGCCGTCGATTTCTATTCTTCTGTGTTTCAAGATCTGATTGCTGAAGGCTACCTCTCACCCAATTCTAAAGCCTTATGCATCGAAACCCCATTTGGACAAGACGTATTCTCTCTGAAGGAGATCGGTGTTCACGACGCCGTTGGAATTTCCAAGAAGAAGTTTACTCCGCTGGTGGTTTCCGGTCAGGCCGTGCGTCAGCCATTCAAGGACAATACTTTCGATTTCGAATTTTCAGGGGTGGGTGTGCTTGAGAGCTCGGTCCGTCCTCATGAGTTCGCTTCCGAGGTTGCTAGGACGCTTAAGCCCGAAGGGTTTTTGGTCGTCCACACAGCTTCGGCTAACGATATGTATAGTTTCAATTCTTTTCTTGCTTTGTTCAATTGCTGTAGATTGGTTCGTTCTCGTGATATTGGCGGCGTAGATTCTTCGTCGCCGTCCGTTCGGGAGATTGTCCTGAAGAAAGAGACTGAGATTCTTGGCCATGGGGAGAAAATGTCCGACGGCGGTTCGATTGATAAGTGTTCTGTTCCGAGGTATAAGCTGGAACTGATCAGGAAAGCAGAGCCTCTGATAACAGAAGAGCCGTTGAAGCCGTGGATTACATTGAAGAAGAACATTAAGAACATCAAGTACGTCCCATCCATGGCAGATATAAGCTTCAAGCCGAGGTATGTGTACATTGATGTTGGTGCTCGGAGCTATGGTTCGAGCATTGGGAGCTGGTTCAAGAAGCAATATCCAAAACAAAACAAAACTTTCGAAATCTATGCCATTGAAGCTGATAAAACTTTCCATGAAGAGTACCGGAAGAAGAAAGGGATCAACCTCTTGCCTTACGCAGCTTGGGTGCGAAACGAGACATTATTTTTCGAAATTAATCGAGACCCAGGGGAGAAAGCTAAAGCCAAAGGCCGAGGAATGGGTCGGATTCAACCTGTTCAATCATCAACCAATTTCGTCGGCGATGTGGACAAGATCAGGGGATTCGACTTTGCCAGTTGGTTGAAGAACACAGTCTCGAAGAGCGATTTTGTGGTGATGAAGATGGATATCGAAGGAACAGAGTTTGATTTGATTCCAAGATTGTTTGAGACCGGAGCCATTTGTTTGATTGATGAGATCTTCCTTGAATGTCACTACAATAGATGGCAGAGATGTTGCCCAGGTGAGAGGTCGCCCAAATATGAAAAAACTTATGATCAATGCTTGGAGCTGTTTTCATCACTTAGAGAAAGCGGAGTTCTTGTTCATCAATGGTGGTGACCGGTAAACAAACTCCTATACATTTTTCTGTAACAAACCCTTTTTTTCATAGATAGTGTTTATTTTTATAAGTTGGAAAAATTTGTAGTTGAGTAGTTGTTTCCTTTTTTACACAATTTCTGGAGCTCTTGGGCTTTATTTCTTTCAAATCTTCCTTTGGAAATGAAAAATTTGATCAATTCCACTTTTCGATGCCTTGTGTATAATGCATTTCTCATTAAAATCTAGATGAACAGTGAGGACTGAGGAGGTTAAAATTTCACTTTTTCCGGTTACGATGGATTTCATTGCAAATGGTTTTGTGGGTGGGGTTTGGAACAGTAAGTGCTAAGCTGTGGGCGGATGTGGTGGGTAGAGGTAGTTGATTGATTCGTTGAAAAAACTTTGTTAATATCGATTTCAATTTGGATTTTGTGGGGTGGCTGGGGGAGAAATAATTCCACTTTTCGATGCCTGTGTGATTGATTCTTTCAATTCCACTTTTCGATGCCTGTGTGATTGATTCTTTCACACAGGATCATAGTTAGTAAATTCGGATTCAGGAATTATTCAGGCGGAGATTTATTTGAAATAATTCGATTGGTTAATTTAAGGATTTGGTCAAAAAAGCGGTCAAAATAAAAATCGGAGTCAGTTCGGAGTCAAGAATTATTCGATTAAAAAAATAAAAGTCGGGCAAAAAATTTGGATATTATTTTTATAGTTTATTGTATATTTTTTATTTATCAAATTATTAACTTGATTTGTATACTTAGAAATAGCAAATTACTTTATACAATAAAGTAAAAAACTATGAAAAAATTGTCATTGAGCGATGGAAGTAATGGTTATTGTAATCCAATTTATACTCGTGAAATAGATTAGGCCCCAAAACAGTGAAAGCAAGATTATAACTACAATAAAACAAATAAATAAATTGACCACAAAAAATTTTCACTATCCTTTTGCTTGGGTTCACAAGACCTATATTGCACTAAGATGAACTAATTTTTCAAAATTAAAGCAACAATATAAAAGAAGATTGATCGATACAGCGATATGAATATGTCCTGGTCCCTTGAAATCTCAAATTATCCATCAAGGCTTGATAACTCCCCTATCTTAGGATGAACTGATGAAGTTATGAGAAATAAATGAAATAAAGAGTAGATTTGTATGATTGTTACAGAAGAATTAGGTGGAGAAAAAAGATGAGAAGGAGGCAGAAATTTGGGGGAGAAGAAGATGAAAAAAAAAAAAAAAATTTCGGTGGTGGGTGCCGTGGGTTTCATATATGACGTTTTGTTTGTTTGTTTGTTTGTTTTTTTTGTTTTTTAGTACTTTTTAAGTGGATCGAATAATTCGTTTAATTCGATTCGGCCCGAATTATTGGAGTTTTAAAATCAAATTAGTAAAAAGCGTTTTTTTACCGAATTTTATTTTTAATTCGGATTCAGTCAGAATTTTTTATTTAATTCGAAAAATTCGGTTCGGTCGAATAATTCGTGAATTATTCGTCCGAATTGTTAACTAGGCACAGGACTGCTTGTTGCTCTCAGGGTTCGTTTGATAACATTTATGTCGTTTTTGTTTCAAGAAACGACAGAAACATAAATTTTGGTTTTCTAAAAATAGAAACGAAATTGAAGGTGTTTGATAAGTCATGTTTTTGAAAGTCGATAGTAACCAGTAATAGGACTGCTTGTTGCTCTCAGGGTTCGTTTGATAACATTTCTGTCGTTTTTGTTTCAAGAAACGACAGAAACATAAATTTTGGTTTTCTAAAAATAGAAACGAAATTGAAGGTGTTTGATAAGTCATGTTTCTGAAAGTCGATAGTAACCAGTAAAAGAATGACCATAAGTCATTTCTAGAAATGACGAAATAGGTTCCATTTGGTTCGCCAGGATCGTTTCTTAAAATATAAATAAGTATAAATTTCAATTTTTATTCCTAAAAACAAGTAAAACAAAATAATTTTATCAAACTTTTTATCTTATTTTTGCGCAAAAGCACGTTTCTTGAAACGAACCGTCAGTCTTTAGTCACATTGGGTTGGTGAATGTCAGTTAATTAGTTAACCATATAATTGCAACTGGGTTTTGCTTTTTGCTACAAATGCTATACATTACAATCCATCTGTGAAAAGGCAAAGTTGGGATTGGGAAGTTATTTCAGGACTTGACAGGTTAGTCAGCAAATAAACTTTCAAAAAATAGGGTGGGGCCAGGGGTTTCCCGTATCATTTTCAATAGCAGCACAGTGGATACACAGCCTGGATTTAAAAAGAGTTCATTTTATTTTTCATAGAAGAGAAAGAATTTTCCAAGATCTTGACTCTTGAGGTTTCTAGAAATGGGGCTTAATCGAATTATCTAGGCAGTGTTTGTAGAGAAATTGACTCTCTGCCATCCTAATTTTTGTTGGGTTCAGAAGAAGTTTGAGAAAGGTTGAGTTTAAAAGTTCTAATGTAACGAGATTTCATCGTGTAAACCTGCAATGCTTATGTGGTTTAGGCTCTAGGAAATGTAGTGTACACTGATAAAGCATTGCAAATAAGGCTAGAATGGGGGATGATCTAATCAAACACCCATATCAGTTATGGGCCTAGAATCTCCCAGCAAGCTAAGATACTTCATAAATCATAATTCCATTGAGAAATTTAGACCTAAAAAAGGATCCTAAAGTTGGAGCAGGCTCGTTAATCAATTTTTTTTTTTAATATTTTTTTAATCCTTCTTCTTAAGTTGCATAACTTGGTGTTGTAGAAGTTATGATTCATAAGCACCATGTTGAGTGGTAGAGGCATGGTTTCAGGTATTGGGGTATCATATCAGCCGTATTGGTATTGATTGAGATCGATATCAATATTTGATCGATCCAGATCGATTGTCCTCATCATTGCAGGGGTATTGGATATATTATATTGGCATTGACTGAGATCGATATTAATACTTGACTGATTCAGATCGATTGTCCGTATAGTTTCAGGGGTAAAACAATACAAATATTCAGGGGTAAAACAATACAAATAAAATATACCTTTTTTGAAAAAAGTGATCGATAGTATTGGATCGGTATCGACAAATACCGATACCTTTTTTTTCTTTTTTAACCTGAATATTATCTGGGACTCAGGGGAAGCCCCTAAAATTTTATTAAATAAGAGAAACAAAATAATGAAGAAACAAAGGGGGAGGGGACATAGCCCGCCTTATCCCAACCAATGAGATACAAATCACTCTGATACTCGCAAAACCCAAAAGGAAAACCTACAAAAGAAGAAAGATTACATTCTAAATATTGGTAATCCTGCTTTATCTTCCCAAATGATGTAACTAATATTAGATGGGAGAGCATTATCACCATAGAAGAATGAATCTATAATAGATTCATATGTAAAGTTGGCTAATCAATCCGCTGCGCGATTGCTTTCTCGAAATGAAAAGGAGATATGAGCTCTTTGGAAATCGTAGAGGTTGGTTACTTCTTGAAATCAATACTAGCAGCTTCACAAGGTACATGATCTTTGAGAAATAAATCCATGAGTAGATGACAAGTTAAAGAAACTTAATTATGACACTGGACGAAGATTTTTGAAGAATCCGAGATCAAAGATGTTAGCATAATGTCACGAGCATTTATTGTTCATGACTCCACTTTTCACTCTCTCTCGAACGGATCTATTTTTTCAGTTATTCTTGTTATTAAAGGTGTATAAAATGAAGTTTCAAAATACTTAGGGCCCGTTTGATAACGTTTCAAGAAACGCGTTTCTGTTTCTCAATAGTCTATCTTTTATATATTTGAGCAATAGTTCTTGTTCTTTCACCTATATGTATCTTTTGGCTTGTAGAAGAGGATCTGATATTTTTGGATATTTTTGGGTGCATCATGTGAGCCTTTAACGTGAGTTTGAGATCCTCTAATGAATAAATTCTACACTTGGGTGAATGAATCACCAAGAGACTCTAGAGTTAAGTTGTCCTCCCTGACCCTTATTATCCGACACTCATCTTTATTTTTTCAGTTATTATAATTCCTTTTGATGTGTTTCATATATGTTGGTAATAATTTGGATCAACCATATTTTAAGTTTTAAATCCAAATGTAATCATTTACCTCTTGGTATTTCATTGCTTTATTTGCCAAATGATAAACTTTTGAAACTATAGTTATGTGGTCAGAACCTACCTTGGGGTCTATATGCTTACAAAATTTGATGCTAGAGTTTATCATAATATTGATATCATATTTTTTCACAAATTGAGCTTAAAACTTGAGTCTAGATTGATTTGGTTTAGAATTTGGAATTGGAAGGCCTTAAGCAACCAACCTATTCGTTTGAACAAAATTTCCAGTAATTTGATGAATATTTTGTTTAAATAAATTATTGTGAGAGACAAAAAATAATTAAATAATGAAACCTTAATTCTAAGATCATATACATGGGAGATAAAAAAAAATATAAATAAACCTAGACTAATGGTAGAAATAAATAATAAAAAATTCATGCACATAAGTAATCCTAAAAAGTAAAAAGTATCACACCGCGAGTTTGCCACTATAAAATGACATGAATGAAATATTGAAAATCGAAATATTTTTTTTTTTGGGTAAGCAATTGAAAATCATTAACATGCAATAAAAAAAAAAAATGCAACTAGTTGTGCTACAACATCTTATAAAAATTGGATTCATACAAAAAAAAATTATTATTATAAGAATCTGTAACTTTTTAAATATTTATAAGGAATCTATTCTACCGCATGGATAAACGATATGTTCATTCTTACTATTTAATAGATATGACATGGTTTAGATTTACCACATGTCAAATTTTGGAGTTTAGTTAATTCAATCAAATAATATTGCATCCTGTGTATGTCCATGGATGTGCATCAATTGCTTAAACATTGAAGTTCAACTTTCAACTTTAAGCACAAATAGACTCTTGAATAGGAAAAACAATGAAAATTAGCGGCTCATATCTTTCTTGTGACTTTTTGGAACCGTTACAAAAGCTTGTGACACCATTGACTATCCATTTAAATAACATGCCGAAAATATGCAATTGGCATCACATGCAAATAATTTCCTAGCTAGATGCATTAAAATATAATCTTATTTTATATGAATGCCATCTATGATGAATTATGAACATCCAAGAATAATAACAGTCAATAACTCAAGAAAAATAAATAAATAAATAAATTCAAAACTATATTCTACAAGATTACCATTACATATTCCCCTAGTCTACTAAATTTTACCAAATTGAAATTCCAACTAAAACTAGGGAAAGAGAATGCTATTGGGTCGCGTGGCTCTTGTGCTAGTGTAGGGGCCAATGGAAACATACACCTAGTCATATATCCAACAGGAAAGGGTAGGGTGCTCAATTTGCCACCCCTGTACCCCTGTGTCTGAGCACAAGAGCACACGATCGAATAGCATTCTGTTCTTATAAAAACTATTGTTTCCTAGAGCAATAATGTGAGTAGGGCCCTAAAAACAGTTTAAGCTAGGTGTGTTAAAACCTAGTTTGAATCAACGAAAACAAATCGAACCAAATGAAATCAATATGAGCTTATTAGATTATGTTTGAAGCTGAGGTTTGTGAGACCAAAATCAAATCAAACTGCATTGAAACTGATGACACACCAAACCAAACTTAAAAAAAAAAAAAAAAGTTGAATCAAAATTGATATTACTCAATAGCAACCCAAAATTCATAAAGACAACATATATATATATATATATATATTTTTAATACTTTTGAATATATTTACATGGTAACTAAATCGAACCAATAGTAAATCAATAAAAAATCGAAACAAAATCAAAACTGATGCACCCTTATTGGTGGATTGATACCCCTAGTTTAAGAAAAAAAAAATTTTTTTTTTTGTTCAAATTAAGAAAGAAAAACACATAATCCATCCAGCACAGAATTGGCAGTGAGGAAAACAACCAATGCAGAAATACAGAAAATAGGTGTGGAAATGAGAATACTGAGTCAACATTGACTATATCTATGTCTTGTGTCTCTTGGTTGTTGTAAGTTTTTTTAAGTTGTAACAGTTTCCAGCTGTTCCTCTTCGTTGCCAGAAACTGAAAAGAGAGTTTTCTCTAACTTTATATAGTATATGAAGACTAAAAACTACAATAAGTTTGCTAAGAAAGAGGTCTCTCAGGGAGTGATCATCGGATGCCAGTTAGGAAGGAACACACCACACCATTATTATCATGAAACGGTTTTTAATGTTTCTGTCATATTATCCATTCACGGTTTACACGCAGAGATGGATGATTCACATGAATGTTCTATATATGCCTTTTTTCTATTTTCTGACCCTTTTTTGGGGTATTCTTCAAGGGTTGTTCTAATCACCCCTCCTCCTCTTTTTCTTCTTCATCTTCTTAGTTCCAACCCTGCCATTGTCTTCAATTCTCCTTCTTTGCTTTTGAGGAGCTTTCTGGGCCCCCAGAAATACTGGCTTTTTGCAGGAATTCTGGTGGGTTTTGATCGGAGGCTTTGTTGTCTCTGATTTTACCAGAAGCTCTTTAAGGGTTTTATTAGGAATTTTGGAAACTATTAAAAAAAAAAAAAATATGGGGGCTTGTTGCAGTACGAAGAAGGAAAAAAAGGAAGGACTTATGGATGATGAAGAAGAAAGAGAAAATTTTAATCTTGAAGAGGAAAATGATACACTTGAAGGAGATCATGGGTCTCGTGTCAGGTTACGAGGTCCTTCTCAATACACATCCATGTTCACTGAAAGAGGAAGAAAAGGGGTTAATCAAGACACCATGACCATATGGGAGGTAATGTTCCATCTTATTAATTTCTTCTTGGGATTCGGGTAGAACTCATAACCCAAGTCCTTATAAACCTTCACATTCAGCTACTCACATCTGACGTGTGATTAATATTCAGGGATTCGGTGGTGAGGAAGGTCAGGTCTTCTGTGGTGTGTTTGATGGGCATGGTCCTTCGGGTCATAAGGTTGCACTCCAAATACGGGATATTTTACCGGCGAAGCTATCTTTGGAATTGAATCAATCTAACCAAAATGGTGGGGATCAAGCATCAATTCCTTCACCTAATAATGATATTTATAATGCTGAAACTGATTACATTGTTGATACCGTTAACAAAGATGATGCTTTCCATCATACCTTTTCTTTATGGAAGGCCGGTTTTCTTAAGGCCTTCCAAGATACCGATAAAGAACTCAGCTTGGATTCCAACATTGATTCCTTCTACAGTGGCACCACTGCTGTTACCATCCTTAGACAGGTTAGTATGTTGCAATATATTTATATCCGTTAAAGAGAGGGTACCCAAGTCCTTATATGCATCGATAAGATGATGTTTATGCATGCCTTCTTTATTTATGCAGGGGGAACACTTGATGATAGCCAATTTGGGGGATTCTCGTGCGGTTCTTTGCTCAAGAGACAACAGAAACCATCCCTTTCCTGTCCAACTTTCAGTGGACTTAAAACCAAGTATTCCAAGTATGTAACCTTTATTTTTGTGGAACTCATCTTAAAAAACTAGCCATTATTGAAAGGGAATCCAATTCCTTATAAGTCTTCACATCCGGCTACTCACATATGATATGATTTATTGTTATCGCGTGAAATAATCCCAACAAGAGGGTCATTGATGTATCTATGTTCGGTGAAATTAGGTGAAGCTGAAAGGATTAGGAGCCGAAAAGGAAGAGTTATGGCCATGGAAAAAGAACCAAACGTGAGTAGAGTGTGGATGCCGGAGGAAAATTGTCCAGGCCTAGCAATGGCGAGGGCTTTCGGGGATTTCTGCCTGAAAGACTATGGACTCATTTCTGTCCCACAAGTTTCTTATAAGAAACTAACAAGCAGAGATGAATTTGTGGTCCTAGCAACTGATGGGGTAAGAGCAACAAGAACCCCAAATGCTAATTTTAATTTCTTGGATTGATCATTAATTAATAGTGTTCTTCTTTTTACCAATTAGGTATGGGATGTGCTATCAAACAGAGAAGTTGTAAAGATTGTTGCCTCAGCCTCAGCTAAGAAACGTTCCATTGCAGCAAAAGTGTTAGTGGATCATGCTATTCATGCCTGGAGAACCAAATACCCTAAATCCAGAATTGATGATTGTGCAGTAATTTGCCTATTCCTGAAGCCTCAATCTTCAACTTCTAATTTCAGCCAAGATGTTGTCAAGGAAGGCGTGACTCCACGGGCACTTACGCAATCTCGAACAGTTAAAACAACAGATCAAAGTTGCGGATTCTCTGAAGTTTCTGAACCAGGAATGTCACCTGCATCCACAAATTGGAGTGCTGTTGAAGGCTTCAGTAGCCTCATTACTGCAGTAAATCTTCCTAGATCAGCTAGTGATGCTATGACTGGGAGGAAGATCCTATCTATGGAAGAGGAGGCAGAGAAACCCAAATAGAGTTATTCTCTTTCATCTTTTCATCTTTTCATCTTTCATCTTTCATCTTTCATCTTTCATCTTTCATCTTTCATCTTTCGCCGAAATTATGTAGGAAACCCACATCAGGTTTTTGAGATATTGCCATTCTTGTTCATCTTTCTTCAAAGGGAATATTATTCCAATAGAGTAGTATTTCACACAGCAAAAGGTGGTCTCCTCACCCTATTTTTGCCATGTGGTGACGTGATGTGGTGTTTCCTTCCATCTATTGGATAGATTGATATTCATTCCTTATACTTACCTGCCCATGGATCGACGTACCTTTCATTTTTCTTCTGCATTTAACTGGCCCTTTATATTTCTAACTCTTTTATAAAAGATTTTCATAGCTTTATTTTGTCACTTTGACCAGTTCCATTTTGGCCTACATGGCCAAAAAATTTGAGTTTACCACAAGGCAGATATTAGGGGCGTTAGGAATTGGTTATTTCAAAAAACCCCCAAAAAGAGACCTACTTTGTTTCATTGTTTCTTTGCTTTTGCTTCCTTTTTTCTTTCTTCTTCTTTTTTGAGCTCCCTCTTATTTGAGTAGATTCTTTTGTGAATGTTAGACAACGATCATCATGTTGGATGCTATTGTAAAGATAACCAATAATATTGTGAAGGTTCTTTTTTGGGGGCAAATATCTATTGAGGTTCTTTTAATTTGTTTTCTTTTTAAAATCTTTTATCCTTGTTGACAAACGTGATTCTTTTCTAATTTAATCTATCAACATAGACTGAAGCTATTTGATTTAAGAAGGAAAAAAATCGCTATCAGGTTGTGTGGCCTTTGTGCCAGTGGAGGAGCCAACAGGAGTGCATGCCTATCCATCCAAACATAGGAATGGTATGGTCATTTCGCACCCCCTATGTCTTGGCCAGGGGTGTGTGACCAGGTAGTGTTCGCTCTTGCGCCCTTAATATAATTGCCAACTTCACAGATCTAATCCACTACCAGAGCTTCAATTAGCATTAAAAAAGCTAGGTAGGTGATGGTCAATCCAAGTCTTTTATCTCATTGATTAACTATTTAAGCATTGCATGCCTCTTCAAGCTAGATTTTCCGATGACCACCAATATTACATTGGACTTCCATAAAATGTCCTTAATCCTATTATTAGTTATATATATATATATATATATATTTTTTTTTTTTTTTGAAGGCGTGGAAAGTGGCAGAGAAAAAAAAGTAGAACAGAAAGTGCCTTAGAAGAAGTTGCTAAGATAGCAATGGAGAAAACACAACCTCAATGGCATCTATTCCCTTAATAATATATTCATAGATCAATCCCTTATATAGATAAGTAGAGCCGAGTTATTAAATTGCTTTAGATAAAATTCATGGAAGTTTACCACAAGCAACATGGACGCTAGCCAACCATAGCCAATGGAAAGGAAAAATAAATTAGGATGGAGCTAGGAGGGACGAGGGTAGGGGGGAAGGGTGGGTTGAGGAATATACAAAGAGGGAACTCCCAAGATGAAGCAATATATAAATCTATTTATGTCATTGTCTCTACAAGGGGAACTGATAGATAGGGCCTTCTACCTAACCTCAAAGCTTATGGAGTTCCAGATCTGTAGATAGTAATGGGAAGAGTTAGATCATCTTCTCATGTTCCGTTCTCTCCCACTAAATGTGGAATATCACTACATAGAAAGCAATCCACGAATAGCATCGTAGACTGACTAACCACCAAAATGTGAGAGCACCTAAGCTCATTCACTCGAAAAAGATCTAATAGGCCTGGGAGAAGGCCACCATTTCCCAAGAACCTCTCCACACTGCTATAAGGAAAAGATAGGAAAAAATATATACTATCAATACCCTCCAAAGCATTCCAGAATGTAGAAAAAATGGTATCAAAATATTGAGAGAGTACACTTATTATTTTTGATTGTTGAGCTTTCAAAAAATGTTAACTCTTAGGAATCCTGTAATAAAATATGTTAACAAAATAGACGGGTTGAGTCGTGTCACTTAACACTCTTCTTAAGACCATAGACGCCCCCAATAGTGCAACCGGGTGAATTACGTATCGACCTCTAACATGAAACAGCCCAATGACACCCCTAATAATTTTGCACTCAACTGCTAGACCCCTCCGATTACTCTAGTGTTGTGCTCAAACTAAAGATAAAACACTTAAAATAAATTTAAATAGAGACACTCAAAATAAGAGTAAAACAAGATCTCAATCCTCACAACACACTATAATTTGAGTGAACTTTTGTAATTGGTCATTGGTGTGTACAATGCCTAGAGGTCCCCTATATTTATAGAGGAAAAAAGACTCCTAGAAAATGCATGAAGAGACAATCTCTCAAGAAGGGGAAGAGATAATGTCTCTCAAATTAAATAGATAAAAACTCAAGTCTCTCAAAGGAAGAGGAAAAGATAAAGTCTCTCAAATTGAAGAGACAAAGACTCTTATAAGGTGAAGTAAAAGAGTCCCAAAGATGAGGAGACAATGTCCTAAATATGAAAAGACTACATTAAGTGTCATTTGTAAAATACATGAAAAATCATTAAGAATACATATAGATAAACATATGAGAGTTCATACAAGAAGGTAGAAAGATGGTCAAAATGAAATGAAAAGACACAAGAAACCAAAAGGTAATTTGAATCTTATAATAGTTTAAATTCCAACAAAAAAAAGAATTAGAGAAAATTATCGTTCTATGGCAGAGGAAGACTTGCATAGGAAGGGTTGCATTAATAGCTTTCCAAGTAATGAAGCTATGCACGAGAATGCTACCTTTGCCCCATATCAAATTGTGCCAAGGGACAATGGGCTTACAGTTTTCACAAGAATCCAAGCAGATGCAGAGGAGAACCTACCCAAAGATGAGGTCATCCACAAAGAGAGGTCACCACTGTCTCTAGGCTTCCTATAGACAAGGTAAATGTCACCCCAGACCTCAACCAAGGTAGACAAAAATAGAAGGACCCAAGTTGCAAATGCCATCCCTAAGGATGGATAGCACTCTAGTGATAAGAACTTGCATTGTACATAGTGGATACCATTATCGAAAGAGGAAAGGAGAACACCATTAGGGTGCCACTTGTTCAACGAAATGAATTTATCTCTACATCATCAATAGATACATTAAAAGATTGAGCAGCCAGGTCCCCCAAGTGATCAAGAATTTTCCTCCGGGATCAAGATGAATCAAAGGAATAGTTGACCATCAGAATAGTCATTCTTAAGGCTAGGGGTTTAGAATAAACCAAATTTACCTAGATAGAATATTCTTTACATACAATCCTTTAAATGAGCTTGATAAGAGCACCACGATTGACTGCCTTAACTCTTCTAATGCCCAACCCTCCTTCCTCTTTGGGGTAACATACAGAATCCCAACTACATGTATGAAAGAATTTGAAACAGTCATTTATTCCCTAGAGGAATGTGTAGAAAGAACACATTAGAGATCTAATTTTTTAAATAATGTATGAGGGAATACCAAAAACCCTTTTCCTAGAAAAAAGAAAAGAAAGCATGCATAACCGACCTAATGGGCTCTAGCCTCCCTGCATAGGAAAGCATATCGCTTTTCTAAAATTGGAACATCTTGCATAGCTTATCAAGGATAGGCATACAGTGATCCACAAAAGCTTGGAAGAAATCAACTTGTACACATTATACATGCTATAAATTTAATTAAAATCTTGACAATTGGTTTTGAGAAATAACCTCTCCATGAAATGGGTGTAAAGTTGCGTACATTTTGATCCTCACCAGGCCCCACAGTGGTGGGAACCTCGCATTGGATATGTGACTTTTTATTTTTATTTTTTATTATTATTATCAGTCTTGGCAACTGGTTAATGATTTATTTATTTATTTATTTATTTATTGGATTCTTAAATAAAATTGTTAGCATTAAAGGTTTTTTTAAAATGAATAATTGGATGGAAAATTCTCATATCCATAATAAAAGTTTCATGTAAGTAAATATGTTTGTTTCTAAGTGAATCCCGCATAATTTTGACATGAAATCTATGTAAACTATATACTTTTACCAGAAAATATTCCTTTAAGGCTATGTTTGTTGGCAAGAAAATCCGACATATCATATGATTGTATAAGCTACTTAAATTTCTTAATATATTTAGTACAATAAATTTTACATGTAACTTTTATTTTATATTTTATGGCAAAGGATTTTGGATGCAATGCAAAGTGAAATTTAATAATCAAAATATGAAATGATTTGGAGTTAATGATATAATAACATGATTTAATGATTACAAAAGTTTTTTTTTTTATTTTTTTTTATTTCACTTTCCTTCCCTTTAATTCCCCTTCGTCTTGTCCCTAATTCTCTTTTAACTTTTAATTTAGAAATTTAAGCTTTAATTAGTTTCTTAAATTGATGATGGGTCCTGTCTTTTCTTTTTATTAGGGTTTAATTATGTCTTGTTTTTTGCATTCACTATCAAGGATCAAGATGTAGGAGGGAATGTGCAATAGGTATACATTTTCCCTGAAACTATGATCTATCAAAAAGATAGAAGGACCTAGTGTGTCATTTTGAAATTCCATTAATTGAGGGTGTTCCATTTACTATTGAGAGTGATATAATTTAGATTCATCACTTCAAAGGGTTTGACTGGTTTAGGTTTCCACTATAAGGGATAGACGCTACTGAGGAAATAGGTGTACAGGTTTTTGGTGATATACATGATTTCAAATGTGAAGTGAAATATTAGAAGCTCTTATTGATGAAAAATATGGAACTTGACAAGCCAAACCAAGAATAATGTTTTTTTTTTATTATTTTTTATTTATTTATAAGTATGTGTATGTATTAGAAAAGGGGGGAAAAAGTATAGAAAAAAGGCAACCTCTAACTCCTTCTTTGGACTGACCTAAAGAGAGGAGAAGCCCCTAGAGAAACAAGGCAGGACAGACCCTGCATTACAAAATAGGCAAAGGAGAAACAAAGACAAATTACAATCTGTAGAAAACCTTAAAGACTGAATCCTCCATCACTAAATTATTCGGCTCATCAGTGAAATCATTAGGCTGAATAATAATCTCTGCCTGAGATGTAGCCATAGAAGCCAGGTAATCAGTAGGCTTATTGACCTCCCTCCAAATATGTTTGAATTCCTTTATGGTTAAGGCACCTGAGGTGTGCAAAATCTTGCTTTTAATAGCTCTAGTTTCCCATGGCCCGTCAATTTCTCCATTTAACATGTCTACAACCACCTTGGAATCAGACCGGATTGAAATCTCCATCATGTTATTTTTCATGCATATAGAGATTCCTCTAAGTATAGCAAGGAGTTCCAACCATAAAATGTTAGTCTTCTCCCCAAGACTAGTATAAGCCAAAAGAGGGTGAGAGGGATCCAGACTAGTATAATCCTATCCCAGATTAAACCTCCATAAGAAGCTCGAGCTTGTGAGAGGGATCCATCACAATATAATGCTACCATATTATTCGGAGACATAAACCAAGAGCATGCTTTTGGAATCACAACATTCCAACTAACATGAATTCCCCAATTAGTCATTAGGCATTGATTCCTAGGAGAACATTCAACAACAAAATTCATCCTAGAACACTTAGCTTTAACATCTGAGACAATTGCTTCCATGATTTGAGGCCTAGTCCTATTCTTAGATTTGAATATGATGAAGTTTCTTTCTTGCCATAAGTGTTGCACTGTGGCACAAAAAGCTAATTTTCCAATGACCCTCAAAGGATCCCCATCATGAAATTCATGTTTGATCCATGTAGCAATATCAAGAATGCTAACAGGGTTCCTCCCCATATGATTGCAAAGAGATATCACATCCCCCCATAAAGCATATGTTAAGGGGCATTCAAAAAATAAATGGTTTTTGCTTTCCATAACTGCCCAATAGAAGATGCATTGAGGATTAACATTAATCCTTTCGCTTAATAAGCTAGGCCTTGGTGGGAAGAGCATCAACAAGACTCCTCCATGTTGTAAAAGAGTGCCTTGGTATGTTTCCATGAAACCAAATAATCTTTGCCCAAGATATCTTTGTCTCTTCTTTTGATTAAGCTGGCAGATTGATTTTGTGGAGAATACCCCAGAGGGATGTCCTTTCCAAACCTCTAGATCCGCTTTAGAGTAGTGAAGTCTTGGGATAAGAGAAAGCCCTCCCCAGTCTTCCATTAGATGTAGGGAAGTAGCTGGGGTCGGATGCCATTCCCCATCTTTCAAGTTTTCTTCAAATGTGAAGTGAAATACTTGAAAAGGAGAAAAACAAGATACGATATACCTTGCATTACAAAATAGAAAAATCCAACCTTGACCCACCCTCAAGATCGAGCTGGGCTGCACTAGGCTGACCCTGATTGAACTTGATTATGAGGAGGCAATGATCATATTTTCTTCTTCTTCCTTTTCATTCTTCTCCTTTTTATCTTATTGTTATAATTAGAAAAAAAAAAATCATTTGCTAAAAATGTGAAGATTTCACCATATTAAAGATCATGTGAAAATTCACCATTCTCATATGAAGAGAGGAAGGAAACCACCCACACCTCTTCCTCAACATCAAAGGGATTATATCCAGCATAATCACGGTATGATCGTCATTTGAAGAAATCTTAACAAGGTGAAATCAAAACGAAACTGGATTGAGAATCAATCGAAGTCAGATTCGTCTTGCACTTAGTCCGACTTCTTCAGTTTCTATTCAGTTTTTGTTATCCGGTTTATATGTGGGATGTAGTGCCAGATCACTCTTGTACTCTTTAGTTCTATTTATTTTACTTCATTTTTTTTTTTAATGAACCACAAACAATTCTACTTCATGTATATTGATATATTACAAGTGTGACTTGTTACTAGCATCATATTCCATAAAAAAATCAAGGATTTTGGATAATAATTCTTCTCATTGGTGATGTGATCAGTTTATATATAGTGCTTATCATTTTGCTTTGTTTAAAAAAAAAAAGACAACCATTTTGCTTTGTAATTGCCTTTTGTTTGTCAAGATGATTGCTCTATACATCTATTACTTACATTAGGATCCTATTTTCCATATCCTTGTAATGTAGGGCTAATTATATTTGATTCTTGAGTGTTGATGAAGCAACAAATTAGGGGTTTTTTTTTCTTTTTCCAATAAGTATAAAGCTACAAATCAGGTTAAGAGAAAGAGACTAGGAAATAGAAAATAAATGTAACAAGAAGCATTCCTTAGGTTTTAAATTTTTATTTGTTTATATCCAATGCAGCTGGTTTTCATCAAATATTTCTATTTTGTTAGCATTTACATTTTTTCAGTTTTAAATCGAACCAAACTAGGAAAAGAAAGACTAAAATTAAAACCACACTATTTCTTTGCAGTCTGATTCAGTTCAATCGTCATGAATTATAATTTCAGTATTTGATTTCGATTCCATTTTGACACCCTTTCAACCATGGAAAGTATCCAAGAGTTCCTGGTCAAAGCTCAGGTCCAACAACCACAAGGTTAGAAATTCAATTAAAAAAAAAATACCCCAAGAAAGAAAGCAGTTTGATGACCACCCGCTCATTCCTCTCATCCATTAACTAATACATATCTGCACTCTTCACTCTTCAGGAACGGATGGGTTGACAAGTACCTATCCCCATTTACATAGCAGATGGCCCAGATATTGTAACCAATCTCTCTCTCTCTCTCTCGTTTTGAGTTTTGTATGTGAGCGGAGGTGGGGTGTGCTTCATTGCTGTTGCTCCTGGAAGATCAATTCAAAGAGAGGATGGAAGCAGTTAATGAGAATTTCAAGATACCTTATCATATGAATCTGGCGAATCGTACCGATATAGATGGGTTCGTGTGCATCCAACAAAAAAGGCTTCTCTGCAAAGGTATCTTCAATGGCGACAACCCCTTCAAGTTTGTGGCTCCAGTTTTCCTGGCTCAGCTCGCACTTGGTTCCTTCCTCACTAGCGCCTGCCAGTTCCTTCTCAGACCTTTGGGCCAAGCCGACATTGTTGGCCAGATCCTGGTGTGTATCCCAATAACATCATCATTAAGATATTCATAAATACGAAGTTTGGTGTAGAATTCATCCTTAAAAATTAGTCAATAAGAAAATAACTTTTGTTGCCATTGACCCGTAGCAAAAAAAAAAAAAAATAATAATAATAATAATTAAAATAATTTGCTTTTTCTTTGGGTTCATAAATACCCTCTTAGTTTTAGTATTTTCAAAAATATTCTTTTGAAATTCCATTTATTTGGTTGCAAGTGCAACAAAATTTTATCCATTAAAGACAGGGTGCCCAAGTCCTTATAAAATTTCATATTTGGGTTACTCACATCTGATATGGAAATCATAACGGTCACCATCTCCATGCTAGAGCATGCGTACATGGGATCTGAGATCTTCCGTGAGGGTAAAATTTCATCAGGTAATAGGAGAGAGTGCCCAAGTTCCTATAAATTTTCATATTGGGCTACTCACATCCGATGTGGAGATTATTACTTTCATGTGAAACTCCAACGATCTCCATCTCCACATGAGAAAAGAAAATATTAATTCTCCATCCTCAGAGGATGAACATCGGAGTTGCCACGTCCTAGCTGTAATACCATTAGTTTTTTTTTTTTTTTTTCTCTCTCTTTAATAATTATTCATTCCAAGTTTGGGTGGTAATTGCAGGGTGGTATAATTGCAGGGCCCTCACTTCTTGGGCAGAATAAGGCATATATGGACACCATATTCCCAAAAAAAAGCTTGGGCTTATTAGAGACATTGTCATTGTTTTCATGCATGATGTTCTTGTTCTTAGTTGGAGTGAGAATGGACATGGATGTTGTGATGAGATCTGGTAGTAAGGAATGGGCTATTGGTATCTTGACCTTCTTTCTCCCTCAACTACTAACTGTCCCAGTCAGTCATCTCCTCCATGACTATGCCCGTAAAGTCTCCCAGGTGGAAAATGAAGAAGGAGAACTCACATTACTTTCCATTTTAGCCTCCATGACCTCTTTCCATGTGGTAGCTTGTGTCCTCCATGACCTCAAGCTTCTCAATTCTGAGATAGGCCGAATTGCTTCTTCATCTTCCATGATTAGTGGAATCCTGTGTTGGTTTTTTCTAACAATAGGTTTCACAGTCAAGCAATACATAAAATCTGGGTTAGGGTTGATCCCACTTATTATAGTGTTGGTATCTATGTTTGCCAGTGTAATTATTATGTTCTACGCCATCAGGCCATTGTTGAGTTGGATGATCAGACGGACACCAGAAGGCAAACCCTTAAAGGAGATTTATGTAGTTGCTGTCATCCTTTTGTTCCTCTTTTGTTGCTTCTTGGGCCAGATAATGGGCCAATATCCTTTCTTTTTGCCCATGGCTTTGGGCTTGATTATACCAGATGGGCCTCCATTGGGATCTACTGTGGTGGACAGGATAGACTGCTTTGTTTTAAATGTGTTATTGCCTCTCTACTTTCTACTGAATGGTGGGGAGGTGAACTTATCAGGCCTCAACGGATGCACTTGGTCTATTGTAGTAGGTTTGAACTTGCTTGCTACATTGGGGAAGTTCATTGCGACTATGCTGCCTTGCCTCTACTTCCAAATGCCTTTCAGGGACTCTCTTGCGCTTGCCTTCATCTTATCTTCTGTTGGCCTTGTCGATTTATTGTCGTATACCCGCGCACTGCAATTTGGGGTAACTACATTACACTATACTACACTACACTACATTACACCACACTACTACTACGAATTATACTTTTATATCAGATCCATTATGAAATCACAATAGCTTCAATATAGTACATCTACATTACAACCCAATCAATTATATTGGGGAAGCGCTATTGGCGTTGTCGTTGTGGTGGCTGCTGCGAATTGTAGTAGAATGCTGGCCTAAGTACAAGGAAGAGGTCGCTTATTTGACTCTCCTCTCCTCCCATTAGATGCTTCATATACTTTATTCCCCTTGCTTGACCCCCCCTCCCCTTTCCTCCCTCATGCATGCCTCCCCATCATCCCTTGGCTACCCTTTTTTGAGTTGGGACTTCAAACCCTAGCGACCTATAGAGAAATTTCCTGCTGGTCATAATCGTAGGCGCTGAAATAGAATCCAACTCTGACCTAGGGGTATTTGCTGTGTACCCATTAAGGAAGGGTATTATTCTATTTCAGAGCATATGATCACACATAGCAAGAATTTTTTTCCCCCTTACCTAGGTGTTTGGCGATCAATCAAAGGAGGAGCACAAGCATCTTTCTAAGTAATGGGAAAGAGGACTGAAACATGCCACTCAAAGACTCTACTGAGACAAAGATGGGCTGTCAAGAATGTAGAGGAGGTAGGAACGGGCATTTGTCAGATCTAGTATGGATCGTACATGGCTGGTAATTGGAATTGGCAACTCTCCTAGGGTTCCCCACCTGGGATCCCTAGGGAAGAGGATCAAGTTGGCCCTTGCGAAGATGCACTATTCTGCCACCCTTGTGTCTATGCATAGGGGCACACGACCATGTAACGATTTTTTCTCCAATTTTGATTTATCCAACAACAGCTAACTAAAGTTTTTTTTATTGGGAGGAATAACTAATGTGGGTTTGGAATGATGCAGTACATAAGCAACCCATCATTCAGCATAGTGTGCATAATGGCAGCGATCATCACTGGTGTAATCTCATTCACAGTAAAGTACCTGTACGATCCATCAAGGAGATATGTGTGTTACAGGAGAAGAACCATTCAACACAATAATTCTGAGCTTCGTATTCTGGTCTGTATCAACAATCAAGAAAGTGTCCCCACCATCCTCAACGTCCTTGAAGCTTCCAACCCTACCAGGGAAAGCCCATTGGGTGTCTATGTCCTTCACCTCTTTGAGCTAGTGGGCCGAGCATCTCCACTCCTAGTAGCCCATCAAGACTCACAAAGAAAAATGAAAACAAGAGGCTACCAGTCTCGGGCCACTACCCATACAGAAAGAATCATCAATTGTTTCAAAGTCTTTGAGAACAACAACCAAGGGATTGTTTTTGTACAATCCTACACATGCATTGCTCCCTACACCACCATGCACGAAGACATCTGCACCATCTCTTTAGACAAGTATACTTCCCTACTCATCCTTCCCTTCCACAAATTCTGGTCCAGTGAAGGAGTTATGGTTGAATCGGCAGGTCTGAGAAACGTCAATCGACAAGTTCTCGCCCGATCCCCTTGCTCCGTCGCCATCCTAGTGGATCTCGGTGCTTTTGGACGGCCAAGATCTATTCATGAAAGTTGGTCCTTCTATCGTATTGGTGTGATCTTCCTTGGTGGGCCCGATGATCGAGAAGCACTAGCTTACGCCACCCGTATGTCTGCCCACCCTAATGTGAAACTCACTGTGGTTCGACTCGTTGAATCAAATTGCATAAGTAATGATATTGATGTTGATGTTGATGTTGATGTTGATGATGATGTTGCTACTGATGATGATGATGATGATGATTCAGAGAGGAAATTGGACGTTGATTTGATCAATGAGTTTCGGGTCAGTAATGCCCATGTGGGTATGGGTAGCAACCGGGTTACCTACACTGAGGAGGTTATCACAGATGGTATGGACATAAGCAATGTGATTCGATCTGTTATGGATGACTCTTATGACCTTATATTAGCTGGGAGACGCCATGAAAGTGTCTCAAACTTCTTTCAAGGAATTAAAGAGCCGATAAAGTTCCCGGAACTTGGATGTATCGGTGATATGCTCGCTTCGAATGGTTCGAGAAGTACGGTATCGGTGTTGGTGGTGCAACAACATACTATTGAATCGGCCGGACAAATACCAGATAAGGAAGGCCAATGTTTGAAAGTGGAAATTTCCAACAGGTACAGCATTAAGGGTAAGAAAAAACATATACCAGAAGATATCCAATTTGAAAAGAGAGAACTGTAGAGCTTTTTTTCTTTAGGATATATGGAACAAAATCTTGCATTTTCATGTAATGAGATTTCATCCTTCATAGTAATGAAAAGTGATGAAATTAATGGAATGCTTGATGTATAGAATGGTTAGTAATCAAAGGTATGTTGTGTCTCTTTTAAGTATCTTCACTTTAGATGATAACTGATATCTACTTTGACAAGGAGAATGATGTTATGTATGATATTAAATATTGTTCTATATATACATAGTAGGGATTTTACAAATCAAAAAGTGTTCACATCTATATTCCCAAGCCAATTGTTAGGGGAAATATAAAACTTTAGAACTTGTTTAATGGATCGTTGCACATGACATGTGTTGCTGTAGATTTCAGATTGACCAGACATGCACACAGAGAAGGAAATAAGAGAGACCGAGGAGGCTTCTGTAGGGGACTCTCCAATGCTTAAGTTAGAAATCTAGAAATCTAGAAAAAAATAAAGAAGTTTAGGAATCAGAGAACTGGGATGTAGGGAACACGATACTCCGCCTCCAAAAGTGAGGTCTTGTGATCAAACCTTCGCCGTTGCACCTAACTTCTTGGGGCCACCGCACGAGAGTTTCCATCACTTGGTCCTAGGCGATGACCTCACGGATTAGTTGGGTCAACGATCCGGACACCTTGGGTATAAAAAAAAAAAAAAAAAAAAAAAAAAGAGAACTGGGATGTTGTATGCATGAGTGAACATACTTGGTTCGGTGGCCTCTTCTTCCTTTTTATCCCTCTCGAGACTAGTGGTTACTAGAGTTAGTCACCCATTTAACCATTTTCATGTGTCCTTGGCTCCTCAACCCATGTAATGGGTCTAAGTGGAGAGTCGTAGGTGGTTCCATTAGACGTGGGAATTATCTTGCGGCGCAAATGAAGGGCTGGCACATCAAGGATGTATGGACAAATTCTGAATTTCTCTATAACCTTTTCGTAGACCAAACACCTACATCATGGCCTTAGAGCATAATTCCTAGTTTCTTACATGTTTGGGCAACTATTCCATACCTCTCATTTTGACTCAGGCCTTCAAATGAAATTGTTGTTTTTTGGGTCAACATTGTATATGGGTAATGATTAGAAATTTTATTTTGTATGATTGTACACCGGATGATTATATATATATATATATATATAAGCATTAAATCATAAACTGTAATTAATTTATTGAATCAAATTAAATCAGGTTTGATGGACACAAATCAAATGTCTAAATATCCAACAACATACATCATTTTATACTCCAACCCAAGCCCCCCCACCCGCCAAAAAAAAAATAATAATAATAATATATATATATATATATATAGAGAGAGAGAGAGAGAGAGAGAGAGAGAGAGAGAGAGAGAGAGAGAGAGAGATATCATGGTTAACAGATTAGATCTCAACTCACTACTCAGGATGTAAGGACAAGTAGACATAATGAAGAAGGAACAGAAGGTAGGCTTGTCTCCAAAATGTGGTGATGGAATTGGGACTCGTTAGCAGCACTTTTTGTCCTTATTATTGTGGGCATGCACAAGGCTCTATGCCTAAACTCCATGGGATCGATCTCCCATATTCCTGATTTTTAGTCTAAGTAGTCTTCAGGGAATTACTGAAAAGATAATATATATATATATATATATATATATGGTGAAATGAAGAAATATATGATCGATCTACATCGATCATGCAATTAAACTGCCAGCCTCATCTGTTGTTCTACCTTCTTAACTTCTTCCATATTTAACATCAACCCACATGAACTACTTATATGTATATTTTGTATTTATATGTTTAATATCCTGAGAACAAGGGGTCCCCGGGGAAAGAGGGTGTGAGGTTGTTGTTGGGACTGGAGTTAAGACAGAAAATCCATGTGAAGATGAGTCCTACAACATATGTTAATCACTATTGCCAGCTTGAAACCAGCTTTCAAAGCATGTCTTTCTCATAACTTATATGTATGTAGTTAATAAAATATGTGGCAATTGGGGTTTCAGTTTGCCCCACTTCTCTCTCTCTCTCTCTAGTTTTTTGACTTAGACCCTTGGGGGGATTTGGGGTACTAAGGAGAGTGGGGGACTAGGAGTTATATATGCTACGCAGAGTTGTGCTTCAACAACAATTGAGGAAACTCTTAGGACTTGAACACAAGATATCATACTTAGCACCTATTATTACGGTAGTAGTCATTTTAATAATTGTTAAGTTGCAATCTGAATGATCTTTGAAGTTAAGTTACTCTTGTGGTTTGTTGACTTTGTGTCAAAATCATTATATTTATCTAAGTGAGTTTCAGCCAAATGCATTTTTTCCACTTCCTAATATAAAACTTGGTAATAAAATCATTGCAAAGTCAACTTCAGCATATATGATTTAATGGGTTGAGCATAGGACGATAAAGTAAACATGAACATGTAGTTGAGACAGGATCCTAAACCTGAAATTCATCAGCTAATCCAAGGATACGTAGTTATTCTCTATACACATGAAAGATCATCCATTTTGTCAAATCATCAGTTCATTTGGCTAAAAACCGCAACCCATGAGGAACCTTTTAGATCGGTTACAGATCTTTAAATATTTATGAGAACTCTTTCTTGTTAAGCTTAAAACCTATTACACTTTATTTGTCATCTATATAAAAGCCTGAGTCTCAAGGTGGAGAAGTCATTCCCAAGGTCATATGCTCAACAGACGCACACTACCCAATCAATGTAGAACTAAAACCCCTCCTATTTTTGGATTTGGACCCTCTCCAATCAAGGGATTAGTGAGGAGAGAGAAACGGAGAAGTCTCATTAGTCTTTCTAAAACACCCCCTAGGCTGGAGAGGATCTAAAATCCCCCATTCTTGGGAATGGTGTGCACTCACTGCATCAACTCTGCTCTGATTTAATGATGCACAATTGAAAACGCCCGAGCTTTAGGGTGGAAAAGTCATTCCTAAGATCGTATGCCTAACAAACACACACTACTGGTCAATGTGGGACTAAAAGCCCTTTTCATTTCTGGCCATGTAATGCAATAATTGCATTAGATATTCACTCACCTGATAGGAATACACGATTCTCATTCATATACATATCCGAGGGTTGAAGTGTTGACTGTGTTTCATACATGATCATACATGAAAATCATTCCCAATAAGAAATTATGTTTACATTTATAATCAACCGAACACAACTTTTAAATTAGATTATTATATTGTGGGAATAATGAAAAAGCTTTAGCTTTCATAATAATGGAACTTTAGTACCCCATAAGGTTTAGATTAAGCTAGGTTAGGTTAGTGTGGGAGATAGTAGAGTTGTTGAACCCATATTTAGAATAATTAAATATGTTTAATAATGGTATGGAACCAATCATTCCATAATAGAATTATTAAACACATGTAATTACTAATCTCAGGAAATGAATTTGTCTTGAGATGATAAGATTCCTAATATTTTTTTTCTTTAAGATTCTTGAACTACTCCCTAGTCCACATTGGGATTGGAACTTAGGGGATTAAAACAAGGAAGTTGAACTTGAAAGAAGTAATTTGTAATATACCATAAAATTACAAGTTGAGTTTTGTAGAGTACAAACTTTTTTTCTCTCTTTTGGGGCAAACCTCAATCATCTGATATAGTAGTAAAAAAAGATGATCAAGAATAAAAATTCCGAATCTACTCCCTCTCTTACATCCTGTGGAAAATTATACAAGGAAGAAGGGAGGGGAAAAAAAAGAAAAGGGGGGGGGGGGGGGGAAGGGGTAGTACATTTGTTTTTTATCCACAAAGTAATGATCCTAGAGATAGGATGAAGAAAAATGTGTCCCACAACTCTCCAAGATGACGATGATGATGATGAAGATGAAGATGAACAAGAAGTAGTAGTTGTAAATTTGTTTGCACTATTGGGTGTTTGTAGTTGTAAATTTGCTAAAGACTCCGGGAGAATTCTGGCTTCCGGCCTCCGGCCGGCGGCAAAAAATTCTATAAGTCTTCAGAGATACTCTCGAGATGAGGCCTCCAGACTGAAACTCGACTGCAGCGGCGTTCGCGGCGGAGTTCTCGGCGGGAAGACTTCTTCTCAGAGAGGACTTCAGTGAGGTATCGATCGCAGCCGCTAGTAGTAGTGGTGGTGGTGGTGGAGGTGGTGGGCTTTATCTTCTTGGTCTTCTTGGAAGAAGAAGAAGAAGATGAGGAAGTGGATGAAGAGTGGTTGGAGGGGTGGGTTCTATTCTTCTTCTTCTTTTCAGTAGGGAGAGAAGAGGAGGGAATTAAGAAGTAGATGTTACCCCTCTTAAGATCAGATTCAGGAGAGAGAATGAGAATTCTACGAACTACTCCTCCTCCTCCTTGAGAGGATGGTTTGCTAAGGACATGATTGGGGTTATCCTTGAGTACCTCACCAGCTGAGATGGGACGTGTGATCTCTTCTACATGACCATTTAAATGGACAATCCTGATCACATCTAGAGCTCCACATGGAAGAACACAAGCCAAGCAGCACCTCAAGCTGTTACCCATCGATGATCAATCTTCCTTTCTTCTTCTTCTTGACTCTCTCCTTCTTGAATGAGATCGAATTATGTATTTGTTCTGATCAAAGTTGTGGGTGGTGGGCAGGTAAGGGTATTGGGTGTGGACTATGATGGGATTATGGAATGGAAGGGATGAATATTAGAGGAAGAGAATGGAGAGGGGAAAGGGGAAAGGGGAATACCACTTTATATAGGGAGTTTGTACTTTGTAGCCACACTCTTGTACGGTCCTCATACGAATGAATTTTTTTTTTTTTTTAAATGGAGAGAGAGAGAAAGTGTTGGGGACTTTTATGGGGAGATGATTCTATTGACGAAAATACCCTCTTATGCTAATTTTTATTTTCTTATTTTTCATTTAACATACACTAGCATCTGATGAACTTAATAATGGCTTAAACATCAAGCTCACCTAAATTGGCTCCAAAGTGAAGACATCAGCCTTAATTTTAGCCCTCTTGGTTTGAGGGGATTCAAATCGGATCGGGTGAATCGTTTAATTTGTAATGACACTTGAACTGATTTCTGCAGTCTTCTTTTGAATCGTTTGGTTTTATGTTTGATCTTTGTTTTTTGTCATTGTTTTCTTCTTTTAGTCATAAATTATTTAAAATTCATGAAACTTATGTTTGATAATAAGCTTCTCAAGTTTATTGATTAAAAATTTCCAAAAAAAATAAAATAAAAACATAAGCAGTAAGAAATTTTTTGCTTCTCCTTTTCGATCCAATTTCTAAAGTTTCAACCAGATCTGAAATTGACATCCATTACCTAGAACTTTTTGTCACCCCCTTAATAAAAATGTTCATCTCATGTTGAAATTCTCACCATTTCAAAATCCTACCCCCTTCTTTTGACTGAAGGTCTTTTGTACAACTCACTTAAGATGGTTTTTCTATATATTTCATCCACAGTTTTCACGGAAAAGAATGATGTGATATTTTAATCATTGGATAAATAAGATATGGTTTGTACTAAATTCACCATGTGTCAAATTCATAGTCTAACCAGATTCCCATATACCTATACCCAAAAAAAAAAAAAAAAAAAAAAAAAAAGCAGATTCCCATATACTGATATGCACCTCTTTCTAAGAACTTTCTAGATTTTCAAAAATGTCAATTCACCAAATTGCTGATTTCATTTTTAGGCTGACTTTACGCATGAGAAACTGAACTCGAGATCTACCCATGTACGAAATTTATGCCCTATTTCACTTGCCATGCATTAGATACTTGGAGAAAAAAAAAAACTCTTATATCAGTTATAGGTTCTCAAAATGAAGGTCAAGAGCCCATTTATCTCACAACATATATCAAGGTTGGAGGATCAAGAATCCACAAATATGGCTATATCTAGCCTTAGAACTCTTTTTGTTCTAAAAAGTACAATAAAATTTTAGGGAAAATGTAGGGAGTGCTATGGCCCGCCATGGTGCTTAGCATGTGTAATGTGTCCATATTTGCGATTGATGCTTGCTTTTTTTTTTTTTTTTCGGCTAACGATGGGTATCCAGGCCTTCGGCCTGACTAGTTCCGCGGGCCCATACTAATCCCACAATCGCATGGACTAAGTCATACAGGGATTGAATGAGAATCATTCAACTTTCACTAAAAACAATTAAGAGTACTAAACACCCTAGTGTGAGTGATCCAAGGTGTGCCTAGTGGGAGTCGAACTTAGAATGTCCGAGTTTACGGCTCGTACCAAGTTCGTTGTTCACCAATTGTGCCACTAACTTACATAATCTGATTGCATGTCAAACTTTCTCCAAAAATATATACATATAATAAAAAGAGAAAATATTTTATTAAAGCAATATAAAGTTTTGAAAACTTCTAATTCAAAAATAATAATAATAATAATTATTGTAAGAAAACTATGAAAAAAAGAAAAAACAAAAACAAAATAAACAAAATAAAATTTCCCATCTCCTATTGGTGGTGTCTTGATTAATGATATAAGAACTTATGAAATTAAGGCACTAAACCATCATACAAATGATTGGATTAATTTTGTTTTTCCAATATATCCAAGCACATGTTTTTCATGCTATATATAGGATTATAAAAGAAGATAAGGAAGTTGAGTTTTATCTATGGTTCGGAACCTCTTCATCATGTCTATAACTACTATCATGTGATAATTCTATTAGGCCTAAAATTCGGCAAACATATCGTCAACACCATCACCATTCATAGTTAAAAGTGAGCACCCTGACATACCTATACTTTCTCATAAAGGTTTAAAGTAAACTTGAAATAAGAAGTGAGCAAAACATGGACTAAAGAGAAATTATAGAAAATCAAGGGAACCCCTAAGGGGGTAACGGAGTTGGTAAGAGACCTTCGCCTCAAAAAGCGTGTGATTCTGAATTCAAATCCTCTTATTCTCTTGAGGTCACTCACACCGAGATATTTAGTACTCTTTATTGCTTTTGATGAAAAATTACCTATACATGTTAGGATATATGGGTGAGAACTATTGTCAAATCAAACAGGTGATATACTATCATAGATTTCTATCCAACAACTGATTTATCAAATCACCAATCCACATGGTTAGAAATGACTAGTCATTGGGTGTGAAAGAAACATTTTCCCAAGACATTGTCACCAAACTTGACTGGTGACATACCATGGGTTTCTTTACGGCAAAAATTAAAAAACATACCATGGTTTCTCAAATCTATCCAAAATTGATTTATCAAATCTCCAATCCACATGGTCAAAATTGACTGGCCCAATGGCTGAGATGTGTATGAAAGAAACGTTTTCCCAAAAAATTACAATTGCATTAAACATTACCAATGGTCCATACCCTTTGTCTACCCAAAAAAAAAAAAAAAAAACTCCATAAGGGACAAATCATTGAACTCACTGGTTAAAGCAAAGAAATATAGAAATAATAAAGGGCCAAGTGGTCTTCATCAATTATTTTTATCTTGATAGTCTGGTTCTAGTTTTGTTAATTAATGATGAATACAAGTCTTATGTCCTAATCCATGCTTTGGTGTACTTTGGGGTCCAAAGACTGCTAAGAGGGATTAAGAAAAACACTTTCTTAAGTGCCAAACACCTCATGAGTCACCGCTAAGAAAGCATCGCCTCCCCTTGCCCATGGTTACACCCAATTTTAATAAGTAGAACTGCAGAAATAGCCAGAAGAGCTCAATTAAATTATGAAGTCTACTTCGAATAAGTGATTAGGTACGGAATACAAATTGGTGAGAGTACAGTACACCTGCACCCTCACCCTCTTTTATATTATCTGAATTATAAGTCCAATCAGTCCAGCTGTTTTCTTGTTTTCATGCAAAGATGGACCCTGGCTCTCCTCTCTGTATTCCTTTGATTTTACATAAATACCCCTTCCATTAAACATAACAAGGCATGGAAGGTGACCACCTAAGACCTAGACCTAGATCCAAACCTAAATCCTCTCCAGCATGCCAATGAATCCAGTGTGCATCGGAGGACTGGCAGCACTCAAGCAAGCACCCCAACCATCAGATATACACTAGACGCATAGGCATGCAGGGGCCCCTAAGACCCACAATGGCTTCAACTATTGAGAGTGGGGTTTCAAAATTCGGAATCAAGAACGGATCCAAATAGTGTTGATTGCCAACTCGAATAAGAAATGGATGGGGTCTTAACCACTTAAACCCAGACCGGATCCTCTCCAGTGCATCCAATGCATATCGGATGCCTGGCAGCATCGAGATATGCACCCCCAATCGTCGAATGTGCGTTGGACATATTGGCACATTAGCACAATGGAGAGGATCTAGTTCCCCTAGGGCCCACAACGTTTTGAACTATCGAGAGCAAAGCTTCAAAATTCAAAATCAGGTAGTCAAATAGGTTAGAATTGATCGAAAACTATCAGGAATAAAAAGTAATCAATATGATCTAGTCGAATCAATCAGTGCCAATTCTGATACAAATTGATTCCACCTATCCGATGTTTTAAATCTTGCCCACAATGTCTTGAACTATTGAGATCATGGTTTAAAATTTCAGAATTGATAATCAAATTGGCGAAAATCGAAGGCAGACCAAAGCTTGAATATTTTGGCTTTTTCATTGATAAGATACAGGCAAAGTTGGCAAGATGGAAGGCAAAGCTCATCTCCCTTGGTGGCAAGTTAACACTCCTCAAGCATGTCATCTATAGTATTACCATACATATCTTGAAATCTATCTTTGCACCTGCATTTGTCCCCGGCGAATTGAAAAAAAAATCAAACATAAAAAAATATAAAAAGGACAAGAATCAATATGGTTCGATTGAATCAATCAATGCCAGCAATTGCAACATAAATCAACCGATTCCACCGATCCGATTCCAATTTTTGAAACCCTAATCGAGAGCAGGGCTGGAAATGGGTCATGGGCTAATGAGCATAGTACTCTCATGGTTGGTGGGCAAACATGTAAATAGTATGGGGACCCAATGGAGAAAAAGGTCAAAAGAGAGTGTGGGGTAGACCACGATGTCTTGGAGCGTGGGTGATGGGATATGGTAAAGAAGCGTTCGAAGTGCACGTTAGGGATGAAGCTTCGTCGCGTGTGGGTTTAGGGCACCGACCAGAGCGGAGAAGAGCACGGCTGGGTATGCACGAGGGGTAATCTCAAACCCCAAAAACACTGAAAACTCCAGATTCTTAACCTCATTTTGAATCTATCTTTGTATTGGTTAACGTGAGTTGGCCACACACTCTTCACACCAAAGCCAAGGTGGACGAGAATCATCTCATCAGGACTGACTCACTCTGACTACTTTAAAAAATTAATTAATTAATTAAATTTTTTATTTTTTATTTTTTTTATTTTAAATCAATTAATTAGAGAAATAAAAACATATTTTATTAATTAATTAATTAATTTTTTAGTTTAAATTAATCAAAGGCTAACATAGAGATTAGAGTATTTTGTGAGCTTTCTCTGACTGCTACGGTTGTCCTTCCCAACCATATCATCTCGGACTTTGCCCACCACCATGTTTAAGGAGTTTAATATGTTCCTTTTTTTCTTAACAATTTCTCTTTGGGCATTGGGCCCATGTCAAAGACGGTCCAATAGAGTTCAACTTATGGCAACTTATGGTTCCATTAAACCAGATTTGGTTTACCCCTACCCAATAAACCGGAAATGGGTTTGCTGGTGGTTCTGGTTGACTAAACTCTTCCGAAGGGTCTGACTGGTCGAATCTTTATTGGGGCTGGGGTTGGGGTTGGGGTTGGAGTTGGAGTTGGAGTTGATCACAAAAATTGCCAGCCATAAGGTCCTTTGATTCAAAGGAAAATTGGTAGCACAGGTTAAAAAATGGGGAATCAGATCAGTGAATTGCTCGATTCAGATCAGAATTTGACCATAACTAATCCCCATTCATCCGATTCATGCCAAAAAACCCTAGAATCGTACTTTTCAGATCTAGGGACAAATTCTAGGGTCATTGGGACCAATTCCTGGTCAATTCAGTTTGATCCTCGACTCCATCACCATAAGATGCAGATGCCAAGTTCAATGAAGCAAATTATAACTATAAAGATTTTTTTTTTTCTCTCTCTCTCTCTCTGACACAAACTGTGGGAGAACTTAACCCGATAAACTGACTTATAAGACCAGGGAATCCAAAACCATATCAACCCAAATCAATCCCCTTTCATAACCGATGTGGATCAAGCCCACATAACTGATATGGGATATCTAAGTGGGCAAGGAATAGAGATATCATATGTTCTGGCTGAAGCACCCACCCTATATTCTCATCTCCATATCTCAGTAAAAATGGATCATAATAGATTTTTATTTGGTAGAGTTATGTTAGGTGGCAATATCCAGACAAAATGATGCCTCACCCAACACTCTATGGCAACCATAGTCATGACAATTCAGTTTTATATGTTTCAAAATCATCCACTTCCACTCAGTCTCAATGCCATCACCATGCATCACTATTCAAAACCATTACATTAATGAAACTGCCAAGAAAAAGGCAAAACAAGCAAGGATTAGAGTGAAGGCCATCTCTCCCCCTCCACCCCCCAAAAAATAATTAATAAAGAACTAAAGTTTGACACTTGGAAAAGGGTTCTCCCCTGGGAAAAGCTCGCCCAAATTAGAGAACCATAAAGTGATGATGGATATTCCATGAAATAGGGAGACACCATAGATTGGATATCTTCTCCTATGTCTCACAAGCAGTTGTTGTTGTGTTCTTATCTTGACAATAATGATTGCTTAGCTTGAGCACAAAACATGATTAGCCCTATAACCAAGCATACTTTTCTTCTAGGTTCCACTATTCCATCTTTATCTGATTATTTAAGAAGAATGTGATAGGTCAAATGGTGGCAAACTTGAGAACCAATCTGACATTAATTTGATGCTCTAGCATTAATAGCTTCCACTCTTTGGGCCATCTTGACACACTGTGATCTCTCTCAAGCAGGAAGCCCGGAACTGTTTATGACTACAGTGATGCACCATTAAAGCACATGGTCCTTTCACTACATGCTTGTTGCCCACCAATAGAATTCCAACTTTGCCAGTATAAGATGGCTTTCTTCTTACAATCTATAAAAAGGAGCAACCAATGCACGAGGTTCCCACTATTGCAAGGTCTGAGATGGAAAAATATACGCAGCCTCTGCATCGCAGGAGATGTCGTTTCCAAGTTTTGAACATGTGATGAAGCTCCCACTATTTCCTGATTCAAACCTGCAGCCAACCACCAGACTGCAACAGAGCAATCTCACAGTTGCGCCGAGGCCCACCCTCTTAACTTCTAATCAACGAAACAATCATCAGATTAAGGTCAGCAGAATCCGGACTGCAACAGTTGATTCCATCATCCAAGATGGCATTTGGGCCCCCCATCTCTCCCTATCCTCTCACGGACATTTGGTCTTCCCTTCCTTCGGGTCATCAGGGTAGATATGATTCCATTTCTTGGATGTCTTCTTCTACTGGCACTTTTAGCTCCGCCTCTACTTGGGATTTTACTCGCTCTAAATGCCTCTGGTCCCTTGACTCAAGATCATATGGTTTAAAGGTCACATTTCCCACCACAGTTTCACTACTTGACGTGCAATCTCTAATTGCCATGCCACCCAATCTTTCCTGATTTCTTAGCACATCCAGGTCCATTGCTTTTGCTGTCTTTGTCGGAATGGCTTTGAAGATATTCATAACTTTTTCTTCTCCTGCCCTTTCTCCTCCCAAGTCTAGAAGAAGGTTCTTAGTCGTTGCTGACCTTCGAGAAAAAGAGTGCTCCTTCTGAGTAGAAAATGGATCTAGGTTGACATGACTTTCTCAGTGCTCCCGCCCCATTATAACTCCCCAAGGAACAGGCTTATTATTGTATCCTTGGGTCTCCCCTTTTCCATACTCTCCCCACCCCCACCCCTTTCTTAGCTCCCCTTTTGTCCTTGTTGCTTTGTCGCCTTTGTGCTTAGTCGACTCCCTCTCCCCCCCCCCCCCCCCCCCAAAAAAAAAAAACTCTTTTCTCATCCCTTTGCATATTATTTTTTCCTCCATAATGAAATTATTTATTCATAAAAAGGAAAAAAGAGAGAGGGAGAGGGGGAGGGGGAGGGGAACACGTAGAAAGTAAGTAAATTCTAAAAGTCATAGACCCATATACAGCCTTCGAAATGCAAAATGAGCCAAAAGATAATGGCCGGCCAAACGCCAGGCCCATTTTCACTGGTGCCCTTTTATGAAACAGTCTCAATTTATGGTTCTCAAATCCCTAAAGGAGACACGCAATGCTGGCTGTATCAATATTAGTGGGTTTGCTTGAGACAGGAAATTAAAAAGTTTGATGCATATCTTTCTAGCATCACAAAAATGAACCTAATTGGGAAAGTGATAATAACTTTCTGGTTTACAAAATTTGTTTGGATTGTTTCATCCACCTTTGTGAATGTCTTTTTTTAGAGATCATTGTTGTAATAGAAACTTTTTGGTTGATCTTAAAAATCTTCAAATGGAACATGACATTGAATACAAAAAGAGAAAATAAACAAAAGGGACAAGAATGTTCATGATCTGGAGCAGATCTCAATGTTCAGATCATAAACAGTTCAGTAGTTCGAAATCAAAGTATTCCCTCTCCTCCCCAACCCCTTTTCCAAGTTCCAACATGATTCCTGTCAAATAAGATAACATTACTGTTTTGAACTTCCCAAGATTCTGAAGATTTCCCTATGGACACTTTTAAGGATATTCAAAGAGATCGGGGAGTAGCTGAAGATACAATCAAATTCATAGTAAAATAACTGAATTTGCATTTTCTTTTTTTTTTTCAATGCTTAAAACCAGGCATGAACTCAAGCATATCTTGGTAACACGTGTAACTCTATTTTTATTGATATTTTAACTACTTCCAAAGATCAATTATGATTCTCGCAAAGATATATTAGGAGTAATGTTTTTACCAAGAAATAGTTTAATGTTTACATTCTTATATGGTGAGGATCTTTAAATTATAAAATTACAATCTACATATATAGAGCTAGCAAATCGAAATTTAAAACTCTAGTCCCTCTAATCAACTTCTATAGCACTAAAGAATCCAAAAACAACAAAAGAAGTAACAACTCTTACCGAAGAGAATATGTCCTTGAAGAACAGAGATTTCAATGGTCATCCCCTCCTTCTCTTCCATTTTGAGACAAGAGATAGCAATTGACTGGACCTGGGTCAGGCAGGCAAGTTATTAGGGGGAATACTCAAACAAACCAGACTGAATCAAAACTGGGCTGAGAAATGGCCGATTCTGACCTGGTCAAATATAATTGCCCAAACAGAAAGCTATGCATTTTTTAATTACCCACAAAAAAGTCTAAAGCAATACTCGGAGAAATGATTGCATCATTAAATACTTTAGCCTTTGTTTTTTAACAAAATAAAACATTTATAAAAGGCTTCAGTAGAGCCTTTGATTGTCTCTCTAATTTTATGAATGCACCATTAACTGCCTATCATGTAATCAGGAAAGGAAAAATTCCAGAAACTTGTTTGGCCTGATTAGAGGTCGACTATAGCTTGAGCAGCAGATTAAAAAATTTTCACTGTAATTCTATGACATGATTTGCAGATTCAAACACTAACTAATACACTAATACAAAGATATGATCATGAATCTTTTTAAGGGTACGGTAGATATTTTCTGCAGTTTAGACACTAGAGGCTATTTGATACCTCGAAGGAGATCCAAAATATGAGACTGTTGAACTCTACGTGTATCATACAAACTTAAAGAATTCAGAACAATCATAGGAAAGATTTACAAACTGACACTCATGGAATAGCCAAGACCACAGGGGTAAAAATTATCTGTGGTTGTCGAATCCCATTTCCTAAACGGCCATGAAATGGCTGGAGAAAAGCATCTAAGAAGAGGGTTAGTAAAATACCCAACTTAATGACATAATTCCAGGGTGTCTGTAGACCTACATGTCCTTACATATTTTCCTGAAAATATCAAAGGAAAAATATAGGGGTAAGAAATTAAATTTCTATGATTTCTGATTCCTGTATCTTTTCTAGTGATTGCCATGAAAACCAAGGAGAAAGATATCAGAGGTATGTTCATTACATTTGGTGTACTTAAAAACTATTTGAGTTTGAGTTTTGACTTTGAAAATGTTCTATTGTAAGTGTTTTCCTGACATTCCTTGTGTTCCGGAAAATGGAACTCCACTGCTTCCATGATACACTGTAATAATTATTATTATTATTATTATTTTTCAATTTTGGTACGAGATAAGCTGGAACAGTTCCACAGGATATAACAACCACTGAACCTTCATATTTATAAATCTACCAGATAGATGCTTTTTCCTACCCTTCCATATGAAAGATGAATGGTCACAGTTCATAGAAGATGCAAGTCCATTAAAGAAGCCTAGGCAATCGTGAGAGGGTCCCCACCCAGACCATGAATTTCAGCAACAATGGTGAACACATCCAATGACTGCAATCTGCAGTCAGATTGCAGTCATCATTCTGTAACCAGATCCTCCAATGAAGCCTATCCTTCTCTTGAACTGAATAGCGTGGAAAAGTCGGGTTTTGCTTGGATATACCAGAGAGAGATTATGGGGCTGTGTTTAAGGATATCAGAATGAAATTGAAGAACTAAAACTGAGAGTTAATAAGCACAATAGAGTTATACCTAAATCTGGCAATCGGTACATCATCATTAAGCTTGAACAAACAAATGACTTTCATATGGACAAGCTGTAGGTAAAATGTATCGGTTCACATCTATTATCTGAAAACCATAGCCTCCATCATTTGCCTCCGACCACACAGCACATGATTGGTTCCAGAACATACGTGTGCGTTGGGGAAAGTATCAAAACTCAATAATCCTAATTGGGGAAAGCATCACAATTCAATAATCCTAATTGGGGGGAAGTATCCTAGCCCAATAACACTAAATGATGTGTTTAAATTAGGCTATATTTGGGTTTAGAAGGTGTGCTGCAAGGCATAGCTTATGCATTCTTAAATTTTGATATCAATAATAGGTTTCTGGAAGATAATTTTTCAATCCGAGAATATAGCTGATAACCATCGACACAAAGATCTGACAAGTAAAGAAACACTATTAGAATAGATGAAAAACACAAGTCTTTACAGGGAAATCAAGAACACAGCCAAGATATTAAATCCAGCTTGTTACAGCAGAAAAAAAATGTAAAGATTTTACCAGAAACTTTTCCTTTTACGTCGTGTTTACTGAGAAACAAGTGGAGCATAAATAACAAATTGGAGCCTTATGTCCAACAATGATCATACATTACAATGACAAGAATATCAAAAGAAAAAAAAAAGGGGCAAAAATCCATTTTATGGGACATCCCAGTTCCATGTTATAAGAGATAACAAAGGAGTACTATGGTGCACATTAGAGGAGTTCAAAAAATATGGGATAGTGCGAAAATGACCAGGGGAGGAGTGGAGAGAAAAGATAAGTGTAGATTAAGGTTAACAACAGCTATGACTTAAAGAGTTCAATGGAAAAATAGGATTTATGAAGTTGTAATCATTTGGTTGGTAGATAAGGCTTATGAGATGAATTTAGTAGACCCTCCTACGATTAACTTAAGACACTTGATGACTTTCCTTGAAAGAAACAAAAGAAGACCTCAATAAAAAGAATTCCTATACTCGTTAAAAAATAAGAAAACTGGACATACCACATTTTTAATCTTCAAAATTCACATAATTAATAGCAGGGACACTTGCTAAGAAAACCGTAAATTACAATTTCGTAAAATATTATAACTCAAGATTACTCATATAGTCGAAAAGGTCATAACTAATTTAATAGATAAAAAATGAATGATACTATGCAGCTCAACTTGCCAAATGTTATACCCAATGCATGATTTTAGTCACATCCTTCACACAAATCTAGATCCAGTTAATGCTTCCACATCACAGGGGGTAATTTTAGCATAGTGGATGAAGTAGGAGGTGCTTCTGGAATGTTGTATAATTAACAAACAACAACAGCAACAACATCCAAAACCTTATCCCAACTTAATAGGGTCGATACATGGAGATTCCAAGCAAGGACGAGGACGAGGACGAGGATCCATGCAAAAAGATTGGCAGGTTATGGCTAATTATAATAAGATTGGAAAACGGTTCTTGCTCGCTGCTGGCCTTCTAGTAGGCCTATCCTCCCTTTCAACAAGGAATGGATTTGGATTGACATGACTTTTGCTAGATCCTCCATTTGCAACACTATTGGTAAGCTAGCCTTCTCCGCTACTATTTACCACCTCTGGATGGAGTGTAACATTTGAAGATGGTCACCCAACTCATGCTCCATGGACAGGATTTGGACAGCCATCTTCTTTGATGTTTCCTCTAAAATCCACTTCCTTCATTCTATCCATTCCTGGCCGATTCCTCTTTCCAGTAGAAATTCCCATATCATCTCCTCCTAGAACTTTATGCCTCTCCCCTCTCCCGCCCCTTGACCCTTCCCTCCCTTTCCCCTTTGTTGCTGCAATAGGTGCTGGTCTCTCCTCCTTGGTTGCTTGAAGTTTTGCTATTCTGTTTTGTTTTTTGTTGCTTATTTTGTAATTGTTTTGCTTCTTGCTTAGTTCCCCCTTTGATGCGGATCCGAGGGAATCAGATCGCTTAGGGGCCCCACAATTAACAATTAAAACAATTTTCAAAGCAGGGGCAATATTGTAATTTCTGGTACACCTTAGGAGCCTTTTAGAGTGAAATAATTGACTAAGGGGCTTAACAAGAATTAAACCCAAAGAGAAAGGTCAGTTCTGAAAATAAGAATAGTAGTGGGGCTGAACTGAAATAAAAATTCAGACTAAGGGTTATTTTGAGAATATGAAAAAAATAAGGGGAAGTATCTTCTTCAACCTTAGGTAGCTGCAGAGAACAGCACGATAAAACAAAAACCACTTGTTGCTTCGATCATCAGAACACTCTCAACAGTAATCCAACCAGAACAAAACTTTGGGAGAGAGATCGTAAGTAAGTTGGCTACTGATTCCACCCAATATCAGACCAGAAGAAACCGCAACAACCTCGGGAAGAATCTTGCAACCTGAACCTCGCGGAGAACTCAAATTTAACTTCTGGTATTCAAATCTGCCTTCCACTTACTTGCAACTGCTTGGGATGAACTGCAGGGATTTGATCGCCTCTGAGAACCCTACCCTCGACCCAAACTTCAGGGTCAATCGAGTGGAAACAACACTTCAACGAAGACCTGTTTCCATTCTGAAAGTATCGCCTAGAACAGGGGCTGGGAGGAATGACCAGAAAATAATAAAGAAGAAGAAAAAGGGAAATAAGAGAAGAAGATAAGTGAGGGAAAGAAAAGAAAGAGATCAGGGAAGGAGAATAGAAAGGGGAAGAAAAAGATCACCCACGGTACCCATGGTTCATGGTTCTCACCCAAAAAATTATCAAGTTCTAATTCTCCAAAATTCTGAATTCTTCATTGGGTTACATCAATATAGAGGAAAACAAAAGTGTAAAATTGGAAACTACCCTAAATAGAAATTGAAATAAAATCTCCTATTAAATTTACCACACCCTACACTAAAAATTAAGGAAACAAAAACCACCCAATTACTCCCAAAATTTCCCACGCCTAACTTCATCAACTCTCCCGGTTTTAAAAGAACTCGACCCCATTGAGTTAGGTCGTGCTCCTAAGATACCCTTATAAATTGCTCGCCGATGAGGTGGCACATATCTCGAAACAAAAGGCGGGAACACATCTCTAAAAGGAGGGAGAGTAGGCTGACGTGTCTCTGGAACAGAAGTCAGTCAATGACGTGGTATGTCTGATAATGCGTGTGGCCGTATTAGATATGTACGACCTCCTTGCTTCACCTTGATAGTGTTCCGTGCACCATCATAGAAAATACCAGCATGTCGCTGCCAAGGTCGCCTTAGAAGAATGCTGCAATGCGCCAATAGGGTGACCAAACAGGACATGGTACTGTAATAGCCTAAACTGTAAGTGTACTCGAACAACTGCAATGGCCTCTTCTCGAACTGTGAGTCCAAAACCTCGCACGTGAATCTTCTTGAAAAATTGCTTCTGTGGAAGGTTGTGTGCTCGAACAAATTCAGCAAATATGAAGTTTGCTTCTGCCCCGGTATCAACAACTATATGAACATCAGTAGGTTCAGAACCGTGCAGAATAGTACCCTTTTGTCTGAAGAGAGAAGCCTTGTCGACTAGTCTGCTTGAAAAGGATGAAAGACTAGTTGAATGAGCTTCTACATCCTCATCACCATAGTCGAACATATCATCTTCCTCAAGGGGAAAAGGATATAAAGCAGACTCATCTTCAATCTTCTCTGTTGGTTGCTTCTCTACTGTATTCACAGAACGAGTCCTATTGGGACACTTATTGGAGTAGTGACCCTTCTCGCCACAACTATAGCATCTGATGTTCTTCACCCCATCACTGTCCTTGATGAACTCTGACATTTTTTCTTCAACTCTGCAAGCTTCAGGCTTCTGTTCCTCCATACGTGGTGGAAGTCTATAAACTAAAGGAGTCTTGAGCATACTCTTCCAATAAATGGACTTCTCTTCAGCTGTCTTGGTATGAGCCGCTACCACATCAACAGACCTGAAATCAGTGTTAGCCAACTCAAGTCGAATCTCAGTACTTAGCCCACTGATATATCGCATCACCCGTTGTTGGTCTCTATCCTGAAGTCAACACCTTGAAGACAGTTTGTGGAATTTGAGGGTGTAGGAATCCACATCTTTGTTCCCTTGTTGCAAGTTAAGTAATTTATGGAACATTACCTTTTCATAATTAAGAGGAACAAATTTTTCAGTCAAGATCTGCTTCATAACCTCCCAATTGATAACGGGTCCAAGTCTTCTGACAAACCTTGTATGTAGTACACCATCCCACCATGAACATGCATACCCAATAAACTTGGTGAAGATGAGTTCACACTTCTTCACGTTTGGAAGAGACATGCAAAAATCCTCTCCACTTTAGTAAGCCAATCTAGGAATTCTTCAAGTCTCTTTTCACTACTGAACTCTGGAACCTCAACTTTAATGCTATAATCTTTGTCAAAAAATTTTCGGGTAACATCTTGGGGGACACCTGGGTCAAGTTGCTACCTCTGAGGTGTATCTTCAATCCATAAAGTGTTAGCTGAGGAGGCAATGTAGAGGATCCTCCTTTAGCTCGCTTGTCGGACCTCTTCATAAAGGCAATCATCTCTTCCATAAATTTGTCAAACTTGGTTTCAATCCTCTCAAGCCTAGCATCAATATTCTATTGGTTCTCAGCTAACTCAGAATACAATTTGTGCAACTTAGCATTGGTGATGTGACCTGTCATGGTTAGAAAATTGCAGGAAAATTTACTCCGATACCACTTGATGTGGATCCGAGGGAGATCACTTAGGGGCCCCACAATTAACAATTAAAACAATTTTCAAATAAGTAGGGGCAATATTGTAATTTTTGGTACACCTTAGGAGCCTTTTAGAGTGAAATAATTGACTCAGAGGCTTAATAGGAATTAAACCCAAAGAGAAAGGTCAGTTCTGAAAATAAGAATAATAGTGGGGCTGAACTGAAATAAGAATTCAGACTACGGGTTATTTTAAGAATAAAAAAAAATAAGGTTAAAAGTGTAAATAAGGGGAAGTATCTTCTTCAACCTTAGGTAGCTGTAGAGAACAGCACGATAAAATGAAAACCACTTGTTGCTTCGATCGATAGAACACTCTCAATAGTAATCCAACCAGAACGAAACTTTGGGAGAGAGATCGTAAGTCAGTTGGCCGCTGATTCCACCCAATATTAGACCAGAAGAAACCGCAACAACCTCAGGAAGAATCTTGCAACCTGAACCTCGTGGAGAACTCAAATTTAACTTCTGGTTTTCAAATCTGCCTTCCACTTACTTGCAACTGCTTGGGATGAACTGCAGGGATTTGATCGCCTCTGAGAACCCTACCCTCGACCCAAACTTCAGGGTCAATCGAGTGGAAACAACACTTCAACGAAGACCTGTTTCCATTCTGAAAGTATCGCCTAGAACAGGGGCTGGGAGGAACGACCAGAAAATAATAAAGAAGAAGAAAAAGGGAAATAAGAGAAGACGATAAGTGAGGGAAAGAAAAGAAAGAGATCAGGGAAGGAGAATAGAAAGGGGAAGAAAAAGATCACCCACGGTACCCATGGTTCATGGTTCTCACCCAAAAAATTATCAAGTTCTAATTCTCCAAAATTCTGAATTCTTCATTGGGTTACATCAATATAGAGGAAAACAAAAGTGTAAAATTGGAAACTACCCTAAATAGAAATTGAAATAAAATCTCCTATTAAATTTATCACACCCTACACTAAAAATTAAGGAAACAAAAATCATCCAATTACTCCCAAAATTTCCCACGCCTAACTTCATCACCCTTGGGCTGGCGTTTCCTTGTTGGCTTAAGCCTCCCCTCCCCCCCTTTTTTCCCCTTGTTTTTTTTTCCTCTTTGGGTATAAATTTATTTATTCATCCAAAAAAATAATAAGTGTTGGCTGTCAACCTGATACATCACTATAAATCAACCACAGACTCATAAGGATAGAGTATAATAAGGTGCCAACTGTCTACCTGACGTACCATATAAATTGGTCAAGCCAAAGCGTCCTACATGCATTACGTCCACAAATTTCATATTACAAAATTTTCTCATTTTCACACAATGGAAAGGGTTTCAACCATTGATCCCACCTAGAGGATCTCCTGGGCCTAATTGACTGATTTGATGATCCTAATCTGGATGATTCAAAATTGCTTTACTCCACATGTCAAAGCAACCATGTGATTCGAAAGTTAGGATCATCCAATCAAGCAAATTTCAACAGATTTCACCACCTAATATGGCATCAGATGTATCCATATGATGTCATAGAACATAATTAGACTTTAACAACAGATATCTTGTTTCACACTTCACAAACAAAAGCACCTTCAAGATGTTGATATGATCAGTTTCATTTATTTGGTAGACCACCAACAATGAATTGCTCATTATATCTATGACCGCATTTGCTTTCTTCAGACAACAATTCCCATGATCATCTGCACCAAGTTCACCACTGTTTGAGTGCTCTAGTTCTTCCTCATCTAACAACAATTTGCACCGCATGAGAAGCTTCTCTAGAACAAAAAGGAAGCCCCATCTGATGAAGCTGTGTTTTTTTATTTCAGAAGACCACACATAACCCAAATGGGTAGAGGAACTTCTGAACCAATGGAATCGTGACTACCTGCAACTCCAATTTGCTTCTGCAAATTCCTGATGTTTGACCATATGCTGGTATCCCTGTTCTCACTGATTTCTGCAACAACCAATTCGACCAACCAGATATACACATTTTTGGCGATAGGCAGATATTTTTGAGTGAAGAAGCAAATGTGAAGTGGCGCAGAGAGTTTCACAATCATGCCAAATTGCCAACAGCACTTTCTATAACTCCATCCTCAATACTTTTCAGAGACTTGTAGGATTTTGTTATCTGTATCATGTGCGAGAACTCATCATCCAAGTGAGAAAATGTGCTTAAATATTATTTATGATCTTCTCCAAGATCATATTTATATATTTATATGCTCACTATATCCCTGTTTTCAAATCAGTCACAGAAAACCTAATTTTCTGTATCAAATTGCTTGATTTCTATCCTGATCTCATACCTTAGACTCTGTCCTGTTTGTTGAGTTCCTTTATGCTTTGATTTGGTTTTCTCTGGTTAAGGTATCCTGCAGATTGGGGCTAGGTTGGTGATTCAATCCTAGTTCCACATTACTCCATATGTGCGAATTACCACACTTTGCAGAACTCATCTACACTAAAAGCAGATCTTTCGACTTGATTATTTACCAAATTAGACCTATTGCAATTTTTTCATTAAT
>NC_056568.1:13551195-13588056 GCF_013358625.1 Macadamia integrifolia | reverse complement strand
CCCCCCCCCCCCCCAAAAAAAAAAATCTGGCTTGACTTTATTTCGTGCGATCCTGTCACAAGCTGATCTCCCACTGGATTTCACTGGTTCGGGATTAGCACTGATATTCAGTGAAGGTGAACAGCAAAAGAAGGGAACCAGATTAAGCAACAGCAGCAAATAATACGTAGAAAAATAAAAGATCAGAATTTGGGATTAAATCTGAAGCAAAACAGTACACTAGTACAGTATCAAAGAAAAACGGCATAGTCTGAAGATTCCAGCAAGTGAAACATAGGATTTAGTGCAAGAAATGACAAAATCAAAACTGAACTGTGGGTATATTTAGAGTGAAATCCTGTAGCTGAAACTGAAAGCAGATTGAAGTCTGAGATGTGCTCAATACAAAACAGATAATACAGCAATAGAATATGAACGAAAGCTGAATACATATAAAGCAGAAACTACTAACTTGAATCATTGGTGGATAGACTAAAAGAATGGAAGAAAGATGGATATGAACCAAGCATCTCACCTGGAACTAGACTGAAATCCCATCAGTCCTACTTTAGCATCTCACCAAGGGTTGTTCTGAACCTCACAGCACTATTCTGGATCTCATAGAACATTGGAGGCAAAAGCCAGCTTTATTCAATTTAAAAAATAAATAAATAATAAAAATATGGGGATCTCTACGACTCTTAAATCAATATATAGATTTGAGTATTTAAGCCTCGAACTCTATTTAGAAAACAAATTTCTAAGAAGGAAACAAAAATAAACAAAGAAAAGAGAAACTCTCCAAACTGTGGTGGTGAGTTGGATGTTCCACTTAACAAGAAACCATCAGGACAGGAAATTAAAAGGAATGGACGTCTACACATAATCCAAACAAACTAGATAACAAGGAAATTCAAAACAGCAAAACATGTCCCACGATTCTGGTTTTCAGTGATTCAGAAGAACACACAAGCTAGGCTTGGTTTGAACTAGAAAATGGTTCGATGGTGAACCACATGGCCTTGTTTGGCCTTGGGCTGGTTCTTCCTGCATTGGTAATTCAAAAAGTACCTATCTTGGTGCTGACCTGCATCAATTATGGTTTGAGAACTCAAGAAGTTCACTCTCTCAATTGATCTGCAACAGAGTCTTCTTGTAACCTCTTTTGATCAGGATTAGATAGCAAAGAGAAAAAGGGCCTCTGATTAACAGTTTGCATGATGCAGATTCTTCACCAAACTAGGCTTGTTTTATTAGGAATAAATCTAGGGTTGGGTTGTATATATGTTGGGCCTTCGGTCCATGTAGTTTGGAGTGTAATGGACCACTTTTATGGGTCTAAACTAAGGGTATTAAGGTTGCATATGGGATTAACTAGTTTGTTTCCTTTTTAGTTGAGTTCAATTTATTAATTTAAGTTGTTGGTTTTTGTTATTTCTTAGGAGTTAAATTAGCATTTGAGTCAAGTCATTAGTTTCCTTTTCAGTTTGTTTCTATTTTCAGTTTTTAGAAGCTTAATTAATAGGCAATCAAATGTGGGGTTTCTTATTTTGGAACCTTCCAATTGCTAGTCTGTATTCCCTCCCCCATTATCACTATTAATACAAAGCAAGGAGGCTCCTATAGCTGAACGATTTGAAGAATTAAACCATGGCTGCGGCTGCTGCTGCTTTTTCCTTGTTGGGATTTGTCTTGTGTTTGATCAAGGTTGATGGAACTGGTGTTTGATCCAGTTGACTTTTCTTTTTTTTTTTGCTTGGCTAACGGGGGGTATCTAGCCTTTGGCCTGACTAGTCCCACGGGCCCATACTGACGACTCTCTGCTCATGAAAGAGAAAGCAAGAAGATGGGCATTACATCAAGATTTCAAAAACTAAGTCGGGAACTTTTAGAAGATAGAAAACATTTGACAAGCACTGTATGGAACTTGTCGCCACTCCATCCCAATGAACCTAAGTTGATTGTTAATATCAATGTCAGCCCTATGAATAGCTTTCTCTTAATTTCAGAATGAAACTAATTTAGGTAGAAATACTGTTTTCATCCATCTGTTTTATGTTTATTTACTGAGCATGGGTTCAACCATTTGAATTATAACTCTTAACAATTATAGTCGCAGTAATGATTTTCACTAATTTGTCTATATAGAAGAAACCAAGGTAAATCATGATTTGTTACTTTTATTTGTCTATAAAGTATATTAGATTTCATTCTATTTACAATTAAAATTTTCGAATGAACCTTATTTGCTTGATAGAAAATTTAGTAATTTACAGTTAGATCATCAGAGTTGCAACAAATGAGTGTTTTAATTAATGATTTATTTTTATTTTTTTGATTTTTTCGATTTTTATTTTTATTTTTTTGATTTTTTTTTTATTTTTTGTGAATTAATGAAAGATATTTATTAGATTTTTGTCTTTTCTACAGTGCCCACCCCATGCATGTCAGACTACCAGTGTAGCACAACGGCTGGCGTCAAACTACCTAGGATCGGGATCTTGGTTTCGGACTTAGTTTCGGTCAGGCCTGAAACTGAGACATGCCGGAACTCATTCTGAGGATTCGGCACTGGGTTTCGACCCATTCACAAGGGACAACTCCCATCTAAACTCAATACTTGTTGACAAATTGATGCAGTAACAGGAAATAGAAGGACTAGCCCAATAACAGAGCCATTTAGACAGCACAAATACTCATAAACAGTTAAACACAATATCAGTTGAAGTTCAAAATTCTGAGTTTCTACACTTCGACACAGTAAACAATAAAACACAAAGAGCCCATGCATGGTACATTAACTTGGAGAGAAAATTAAAAGGAATCAATTTCACAAATCATAAGAAAAAGGAACTAACCTGAAAGGAGTATCACTCTTCCTACCAACAGCATTCTTATTCGAGCAATATCTGGATGATCAGAATTCCTAAAACAACGTCTTGCTGCAGAGTCCACAATATATCAGAAAGAGGAAAATCACCCTCTCTTTCAAGTGTTGCCTTCCAAGATCAAATACTTGACTGATTGATTTTCATTGCAACTTCTTTTGCATTTGAGATAGCAGCCTAGATCCTATATATGCAGAAATCACATGCACCCCTCTTCCAGTAACAGTGCAGTTCTACTTTAGGAGAAATATTGGTGTTTGACCATAATAATAAATACCCATATCTCTTCTTCTAGGTGACATGAATTATTCAAGGTTTGAATTTTTTACTAAGATATCAATTCAATCACATGAAGCTTCTCACAGGAAAGATAATATAAGTAACCTATTTGACATTCAGACAACCAATTAAATTTAATAAGACTGCGAAATATTATAGCAGTCTTGATCCCAACTCAACCGTGGATCATCTCTCTAGGTTGTGCAATGATGTCATATCCTCAATTAAGTGCCTAACTCAATATTAGACAATAGCTAAGTTGCTACTGAATTCATATCCTCTCAGAATCGAGAATGTATACCTTTGTTCCTAAAACCTTCCTTGAGGAACAGGCTAGCGATCCATTTCTTCAAACATTTCATCCTTTGGCAAATAATGCAGACCTAGAAAAAATTATGATTCACCTTTTCAGTATGTATCGGCACCAGGTTTCTTCATAAATGAATCAAGTGAATGACACAAGAAAGGAACTAGTAACTTACAGATGAAAGTTGCTAACTGTTCTCTCAGACAAAGCATGCTGTCAAAAGAGTCTACATATTATTATGTGATAACAGACTTTTTCATCCATGTATTATTCATGCAGCTCCTATCATTTGAACAGAAAATCTCCAAACAGGGAGATAAGACTGGTAAACATGCCAACTAAATTTTCCCATTGCAAGTAAGATTCATTGTCAACGGGAACCTACTAATTTACAATTAAAAAACAATGTGAGAAATTTTTTCCTGAACATCCATTCCAACAGCCAAAGGATATATGACCTCTCTGATCATTATTTATATTGACACTCGTCCAACTGCATGATTAGATAAGTGCTGTCCTTGGGAAACAAATGATTACCTTTTCATTTTTCGTTTCTCTTGCAAGACATTTAGTAGACAGACTACCTTCGGTTTTTCCTTTTTCCCCTTGGGGGGGGGGTAAATTGGAGTGGGTTTAGAAGCATGTTCAGTTTCTCACTACCTCTGACCTCTGATAAATAGATTGTAATAATCTCTGAAGATTGTGTCATTTACATATACTTTGATTCTGGTGTTATACACAACTACTTGGCAACAAACAGACAAATACAAGACCAGCAATCACTCATTGTAAAAACACGATTTAGCAAAACTAAAATTCGACTACAGTCTTTTCCCTCCTCACTTCCGGTCACCAGTAGATCCTCCACCTCCCTGGAATAACTCATTAATCCGAGCCTCAATATCCTCCAAACTGAACTTGATATGCTTCCCCGCATGCCTCCCTATTTCAGGAGCATTTTGCATCCTTCCTAAGAAGCTCCTATATGCAGGCAGCACATACCCAGCAACAGAAATCCTAAGCTCCGTTCGAAGCTGATCATCGACAATAATCCATGTGGATTGGGCTTTGCACATCTTCTCAAATTGTGAATTGAAGTCCTTGAGCTTCTCCTTCATCAACCTGGAAGCTGAGTTCGGTGCCAGTGAGCTAACATCCATCTTCAACACTGCTAAAACCTTGCTCCACGAGTTCCTCTGGTAATTCACATGGCATTGGCGGACCTTTGCAGTATGTTTTCGAATCCAATCGTCACCAAGAAGAGAACCCAATTCGCTATCTTTCACCTTCTGAACAATGTACCTACCATTGTTCATCAAGAAAACGGAGCACAGAGCCGAGTCTCTATAAATCTTTGATTTTGCCTCCAAATTGCTCTCTAGGAGCTCCATTATCCAAGCCATCTGAACTGATAATGACGAAGATGTGGATCGATCCATTTTTTCAGAGTTCCTATAATCTCCAGCAAAGGGGAGGTTCTCTTCGAAAATCTGCTCGAGAGTCTGGCGTGATCCACAGGCAGCGCGTAGGTAGTTCATCACATATCGAGTGATTGGATGAAGATCTCCACCGGGAACTGCGGCCTTTGCAGGATCTCGTCTGATCAAATTCTCCAATTCCATGAAAATTCCTCTGATTGCTTCGCCAAGTCTTTTCCAGATAGTCACCGATTCAGTCCGAAGGAACAAACAGTACTGATCGGAGAAGAGGGCATCAAATTCGGGCATGAGGTCCCTTAGGGTTTCAAAGACGTCAAGTATTTTGAACAGTCGTTCGGGCGATCTACTCCCAATTGCAATCGCGTCAGCGAAATTCAAGAGCTGGATTGTGGATCCCCTACATACCTCCATGAACGAGAGATCGGCAGCCAAGGAGAGGCCAAAGAAGACACGATCACAGAGTCTTCGTTCGCTGGGGAAAAGAATCCGAAGTGCCACATTTGCAGCCTTGATCCACCTCTCAATCTCATCTTCGAGCTCCGACCACGTCGTCTTCTGAACTTCTTGGATGCTCAGCTTCCGTAATCCTAATCTGGACAAGCTTTCTTCTAAGAAATCTCTTCTACAACTACTGTAGACATGAGAACACTCCTTGCCAAACCCAGCAGCGACCATTCTCTTTGCGATTTCGTGTAGATCGTTTATCGTCCCAGAGGGAAGAGCATCGATCACGATATCGTAATCTGAGACCGGATATGCGACTGGGATCCGATCCTCTCCGTCTTCAGCATCCGCATCTTCATCGTCGTCCGAGACGAACGAGTAATTCCCATTTGCTTCGGATCTATCGCACAAGCGGCTGAGATCAAACGCCTCAGCGCTTCTCTCGATCAACATTCGGAACTCCTCGTCAAGCCGAAACATCGCCTGCTGAAGAAGTTCATCGACGCGATCCAAACAAGCAGCAATAGATTTCTCAGCAGCCAAGGAATTCCAATCCCTAGAGGTGGATAGCAATTCATCAATAGCATCCAGGAAGGCTGAGGCATCGGCGGAAACAGACCAAATGGGCTGATCAGCCGAGACATACAGAGAAATCCGACGGTCAAGAGATTTCAAAGTCTCCTCCAAAGCAGCGTAGCTTCGAGGATCGTCACTATCGATCTTCTCAGACAACCTCTCCCTAGAGAAGCGTCCGTCGAAGGTAGAGAAGAACTGAAGAATGTCATCAGCCATGGTCTCGGTCCGGCCGAGACTCTTGGCGATGTGGCGAGCAACAGCAATGAGTTTATCTTCACCATTTTCAGCCATTAACGTCTGATTGCACCTTTCCACTTCAATCCAATCTCAGAATGTCACACCCAAGGCAATATCGACATCCCTGAGATTAAAAACAAAAGAGGGATAAGGTTTCCAGTACAGATTTGGATTTGAAAATGGTAATCAAGAGAAGAAGAAGGGTCTGCTGATGAGAAGTGTTGGCTATGGATAGGGAGAAGACATAAAAAAGATGAGGTAATAAAGGGTTCTTCTTCAAGGGACGCGGTTTCTGCGAAAGAGCAGCTGCTATAGAGTAGTAAATCATCGTAGAGAGAGAGAGGGAGAAGAGGGTCAGGTCGTTGGAACGAAGAAAAACAAAAAAATATAAAAATATAAAAATATAAAAAGGGATCACAGAAAAGGAGAAAAAAAGAAAAAGAGAAAAAGAGAAGAAATAAAGAAGGAAAGGAGAGAACGCGGGAAGAAGAAAAGACCAAAAGAAGAACAGAAGAGGAAATGCTGGAACTGAAAAGGACAGTGACGACGACTATAGAGGACTGACTGAGTCAGTGAGTCCCCAGTCCAAGGAAATAATTGGAAATAAAAAAAAAAAAAAAAAAAAAAAAAAAAGGAGAGAAAGACAAGAAATAAAATAGAGTGGGTTATCCGTAAATATGTTTATTTATTGGAGTCTTATTGTAACCACAAACATTGCCTTATCCTGTTATCCATTTTCATGATCTCTCTCTCTCTCTCTCTCTCTCTCTCTCTCTCTTTCTCTCTCTGTTTGGTATGATTTTTGAAATAGATTTTTTGAGTTTGGAGGCCATTATGAAACTCATTTTTTTCTATTTTCTCGTTTTAGAATGCGTGTGAGATTAGGATCAATTTGAAGAATGCATACCAAATAAAACCCGATAGTTTTTTACTTGTTCTTTTCCGACATGGTTTCTATAAATGGATTGGAATTTTGACCTTTGACTTAATATCCTTGTTCTCATTTTGAATTAAAATCAATGGGTGGAGCACCCTTTGATAGGATGGCTAAGGAAATAAGGTTAGAGGTGGATATCACAAACTCGTAATACCACATGTGATTGTAGATGTAGTATTTGAGAGGGAGGAGAGCCACAATTAAATCCGAATTTGACCAAAACAAGTGCAGTTAGAGTCAATTCCAATTTTTAAGTCGTAGACTACTTTTAAGAAGGATTTTATTCAATTAATATCAACAATAGAAAGAGAGAGGAAGAGGGTAGACCTCCATCTAGAGACCTTGCAGAAGTGAGAATCTTGTGTATTATATGTATCTATTTTTGTAAAGAGAGCAATTAAAATGACACCAGGGTAGGGTAGGGTAGGGAAATTGATGGTTGGCCTCAATTGAATTGAAAATTTCAACCCAAAATAAAATTGAACTCTCAACTTATACAATAAGGAATAAATTATATGAATTCAAATTTGGTGACATCATAATTTTTTTCAACAATTAATGGATTAATAAGTGAACGGCATGATATTAAACATAACCACACAAAGTGCAAATATGGATTATACCAATAGCTTTTATAATAGACTTAACTTTTGCATGGCTCTTCTTACTACCTGATCAATGGTCATTTTTTGTCTGTCCCTAGCCCTTTTAACTACATCCATCTACATCTGGTCACTCTTCCATACTAGGGCATCCAAATGCCTCATTTGGACATGTTCAAACCATCATAACCGACATTCTTTGAGTTTTGAAACTGATATTGTATCTGATATATCGGTTATATTACATGTTGTTCTCAAAGATATTAATATGGTATTGTATTTTTACTAGTTTACCTTTTGTCCATTCTGTATCATTAATTCTTATCCAGAAAAATATATATATATATATATATATCATCGACACAGTATTGATGATACGGATCAATTGGTATGATCGATCTAATACCAATTCCTAAAAATCTGGCTATATCCCTCACATCCACCTTACCATATTTTCTACAATCGAATCACACATCAATATTTGGTTTCAGTACAATTTTTTTGTCATTTTTTTGCCCTTTATGTTTATATTCGATATTTTAATATGGTATTCAATATAGTTTTGGTATTTTGACACCATCAATGTATATCAAATGATTTTGTCTTAAATATCGATACTACATTATATGAAAAAAAAAAACCATTTTGTCACATCGGTACTTTACCAAATCTCATTCGATATGGTTTACAGCACACATGATAGCTCACTCAGTCAGACAAACTCACAAGGCAACACTTAAAAATAGATGAATGGATAATGGATACAGGTTTGCAGGTAATCCATAAAATTAGTTTGATTTGATCCAATAAATAGTGTGTGATTTGTTGTTTGAATTCTCTTTCATTTCTTTTGCTATTTTTTTCTCTACCAAAAAGCATTATTTAAAAGTTGGATTAACCACTCTTCTCAGATTCATTTCCTTTGCTATTTTTCTTCAACCGATAAGTATTATTTAAAAAGGAAAGTTTCAAGTTTCAACAACTATTCTCAGAATTATAATAATGAGATCTTCTGAAATGATATTCATGTGGATTGTTTTAAGATATACTATTATGTACTTCAACAAAAAATTAAAAATAAAAAATTGATATATTATTGTGGCTACATGTGGGGCCATCCATAGTCGTCTGAGGTTGCTAAATTGTTTGGTGAAGCTTTGACTGAGAGCCTTTGTAGCATATCTGATTACCAATCACTTGCCACAAAAAAATAATAAAAATAAGTTGCTTTAAGAGACTAATCACATTATCCAACTCTTAATCTAATTTTTTGCAATTTTATTTTTTATTATTAATTTCCTGCTAATTTGGTTTGTCCATCGGTATATTTTTCATGGTTGGAATGCTGGATAACACAAAATTTTTCGCTATTTTTTTTTAATTCATTATAAAAAAATTCTTTTTAATTTACTTTTGGCAAAAGGTTGTGTGAACGGTCATGCACAACCATGCATATAGTCAGTGGATGGAATTGAGAGAGGTGCATCGTAAACCCTCACTTCACATCGAACGACTTTGTTTATGGTTGTGTACTAAACCCTTCCTCTTTTAGTTAATTATTTTCTTTTTATGTAAAAACAAACTAATAATATCGCTTCTTGCTAGCTAGTTAATTCAAAGTTTGACCTATTGGGTATGAATGCAGTTCAAGATGATATCGAGAACTAGAAATCATTGTACCATTGGAGAAGAGAAAGAAGAGAAGGATGCCATCGTTGGCCGTGAGGAATCAGAACCAATCCTAGAGGAAGGCAAAGAGAGGCTGAAAATAGAGAAGAAGCACTGATTGCTTGATTGCATGATAGAGGAGCCCCTTACAATTAATAATTCAGGAATGAATTATAATTGTCACAAAGGTTAGATAGTTTTCTAAATATCACAAGGCATCTATTTCAACATATGGATAAATGAAATGTCCAATCTACCCATAGGATAAAGAGGACATAGTCAAGATTAGCCATACGTCAAATGTTACATCCTAATTCAATCGAAAACCCCAATTTATATTCACACACATCACATGTATGTTCATAAATGTGTATTAGATCTACAGATATTACTGTATACTCTCCCAACTTTGAGTGGGAATAAATAATTTAAATTTCATGAATAAATAAATAAATGAAAACATAAAGATTGGATGGATCGGATTCATCTATTGACTTTTAGAAACATCAACTTTTATTGTTACACTGATGTCTATCCTTAATAATTATATAAGGTAAAATATATCTTATTGGCTTAAAATCTACCACTTGGTATGTTAAATGCGCTTAAATTTTGTAAAAAGGTAGACTCCAAGGTCCTTTACTTTCATATGAAATTTTAACTAATAAGAACTTACCAAGTGGTAACATGGAACTTGAAAAATCGAGATCTACCCAAGAATGCATGCCAGTAAGTAGATACTTAGAAATACAAAGTGCATGGATGTACATGGTAGTGAAATTGAATTTGAATTTGAAATTTGATTTGTGGCCAATTTGAAATGGTAACTTTTACTTATACTTTATAAATTATGATGAACAAAATAGAATCCACTAAATTGACTCCACTTGGTAGAGACTAACAAGTTTAAAATTTTCAGTAAATTATTTTACAAGAAACCTTCTATATTTTTATTGACTATAAGAATGGGCCATTTACAGTATGAGAAAATCAAACATTGACTTTGGTGACGATTTTCATGATTTGATTCTTACGTAAGATCATTATTTTCAGTGCAAGGGTAGGATTATTATTGACTTTAAGAAGAAATAAAATAATCCATGTAAATAAACTATTATATATGCTAATCATTTCCTCATTATAACTACGACTAAATGTCATTTATAACTTTAAAAATACCTAAATTTGGTGGACATGTTTTTCACACCATCAATTAGCCATGTTTTAAATATTAAGTCAATGTAGATTCTCCATATGCTTTTATATGAATTTCAGGTTTGTTTGAAAAAAAAAATCAATTATCAATAAATAAAAGATCTTTTTTTTTTTTTTTTTTTTTTGTGAAATTTTCTACATAAATTTTAACCATTGGTGAAAGAACAAATTAATACAAATACCTATATATTACCCTATGTTGATGGCATGAAGTGAAAAATATAGATGTTTAATTTCTTCTCTAAAACAAAATTCAAATATAAAAGTAAGGAATGTTTGAATTGTAAAAGTCACCCAAACTATCAATTATAATATACTTTAATTCTGGCATTGCCAGCCAGAGGAGAGTATGAGGTCAACTAACTTAAAACCAATATTATGGACTATGGAGTTTGGAAATCTTCGGCTCCTTAGTCCTAATACAATATATATTCAATTAATAATAAAAGCATCAAAGTCTTCATTAGAATAATAATTAGTCAAAAACCATGACTTTAATATGCTTGCATTGATTTTAGAAGGAAGAATTAAATAGCAATGTCGGTGTTTTGGTTCGATGTGGTTTGGTTCAACAATCACATCCCCACGAAGTACACATAATTTTATTTTGTGGAGAGTATTGACTAAGACTCTTTCAACTCAAGCCTTCATTCAATTCAAACAAGTTTTCTATCTGTCTTCTTATTGTTTTTGTTAGAAAGGAGGATATCCAATACTTAATTCCTTCTATGTCCATTCCTCTTCACATCTCCAGGGAGGGATTATGTGTAAATATTGATCTGACAATCAGAGGTTGTGACCTAGAGGTAGAGTAGAGGTGGATCAGGAAAACTTTAAAGGAAAGTTTATTCAGATTCAATTGGTAAGATTGTGTTTGGTGCTACCATTTTCCACATTTGGATGGAGCGAACCTTTAGGAATTGAAATGGCAATCTAGAACTATTCACGTAATCTGGGAATTGATCACCTTTGAGGTTATGGGGAAAGGTGCAAACCTACTAAGAATCATGTATTGATACTCCCTACAATAGGTTCATGATCTATTCTTGACCTACTCAAATCTTGGATCCCCGCCCGTTGCCCCCTGGTCAAAAGTGGTTTGTTCTTGATTTCATAGTTTTCTTTCAGTTCTTTTATTTCTTGCACTTTGTCGAATACATTAGATATTCACCTAAAAAAATAAATTGCAATGTTGTTGAAGCTCACTAGTAAGAGAACGACTTGTCACTGAAGTGATGAACTAAGAAGTTGTAACCTTCTTTTAATCTCCCTTTGTTTTATTCTCAAAAAATAATAGAATGTAATATTTAGTATGGGGGTAAAAAGAGATTGAAAGTTTTTTGATACAATATTTGTGCAATATTTATATGAAATGACAATATTTATCAACATTATCCAAAACTTTATTCCAACTTAATGGGATCCAGCTGTCAACTTGAAGCACCACTACAAATTAGCCACAGGTTTGTAACAATAGACTATAATAAGGTATAGATACATGATGTACCATGTAGATCAGTCAGGCCAAAATGTCCTACATGCATTATGTCCACCACCAAGACAATCCAGCAGCCAACCTACTTTTCTAGAAAGAGTGAGATGCAAGTACAAAGCAACAATCATGCAGTCCAACTTCTAGTTACATGCAAAGTCCTTCTTCAACCTTTATTAGACATGATAACTTCTCAAATTATGACTTGAGAAGTCTCTAACTCTTCATCCTTAATGGATGTTACATTCTATTTAAAAAAGGAAAATTTAAAACACGACCAAGGTATAGCGAGGTTGGTCATAAAGGGATTTGAACAAAAGAAAGCATCGAGTTTCTCTTTGTAGTGAATATGTCATCCATTGAGTTGTATTAGATCTCACTGCAAGTATGAATTTGAAAGTTCAGTAATTTGATGTGAAGACAACATTTCTCTATGATGATTTGGAGAAAGAGATTTACAAGGAACAACTAGAAATTTCAAAGTTAAGGATAAAAATAGCATGATTTGTAGGTTAAGGAAGTGCTTATGGCTTGATACATGCACTAAGACAGTGATAAATGCAAGAAGTATGATTTATTCATGATGGATCATGGGTACAAAAGAAAAAAAGCAAATCATTACTTGTTCATTAAGAAATTTTAGAAGGTAATTTTATAATTCTAATAATCTATATTGATAACTTGTTGATTCTTGGACATGATATCAAAAAAATTGGCAAGTTGAAGCAAGAATTTAGTAAGTCCTTTTCATGAAGGACTTGGGATTGGCACAACAAATCTTAGGTATAAAATTCCCTTGTGATAGGAAGACAAGACAATTTTACTATCCTAGTAAGGTACATACAAAATATGTTTGAAAGATTTAATATAGATAAAGGTGGGGTAGATCAGCTCTCCACTTGCAATTCACTTCAGATTGAACAACAGGAGAACTCTTTAATTGAGCAAGGAAGAATATAGATGAAAAAAATAATCTATGCATCAATCGTAGGAAGTTTGATGTACACCATGATATATACATGACCTAACATTCCACATGTGTTTGGAATTGAGTGGATTTCTTGTTAACCATTGAAAAGAGAATTAGGAAGTAGCCAAGTGGATTGTAAGGTATCTTAGAGATCCATACAATGCATGTTTGTGCTTTGGAGGTGGTAAGCACAAACAGGTTCACCCACCAAACATATCCATTAGACTTATTATAACTGTCATCGGTCACTTTTTTTTTTTTTTTTTTAAAAACAACATGTATCTAAATCTGGATCAGATTCACGTATGAGATTCTTTTCATACGCCCTTGATCCGAGGGATTCAAAATCCACTTTATCTTTCTATAGTTAATGAATTCCAATCCCCCGGACCAAGGGTGTATGAGATTGGGATTAGGGGTGTACAAAAATAATCTCATGGACTTGATCTGGTATCTAAGCCTTGACCTTATTGGTATTCTTTATGTCTTCCCTTTGCCCCATGATGTGAGATAGAAAAACTTTTCATTATGTTATATCATCAAGGTATTGATACACCAACCTGCTAGTTTCTTTTTATAAGGCACAAACAGGAGAATTGTCCTAAAGGGGAAGAGCTAACTTAAACTTTGTGAAACCCTCAAAGGGTTTTGCACAAAGAACGAAAAAGCCTTATGGATGTATGAAGACATGGAAAGGGATATTTTTATGTATAGAAGCCCAAGCTCATGGAATTATTGATCTTGTCGAGATTGAAAATAACAGTGATTTCACATATATCAATGACCCCACAACGGCATGAGTCACCCCATATAGATAACTATTAGAACCAGATTCTATAGTTGCAAGTTTGGGAGGAAAGAAATGAGAGATTAAGGAAGGAAGAAGAAGAACATAGCTCAAGAACAGGGGATTGGGGAAGAAGATAAGAAAAAAGGAATTTATTTTCCATTACCCAGTACGAAGAGTACTACCTGTTTATATCCAGCTATAGAGAAAGATAAGTTGGGCTGTTTAATAGACTAACACCCACTTGTCTAACTAACTAACCATCTTTTAAACTATTTACTTTCCTAATGGCTAACCACATAATCTTTTAGCCAATGGGGAACCTTCCTTGTCCTTCTTGATATAGAAGACTGTGGTCCCCTGGTTGAGATTCCTTCTTGATAAGCCCCATCCTCTTCTTGTATAAGTGGTGGTCCATCCACAGGTGGTCCAAGTGTATCATTCCCATCCTCTTCGAAAGACACATTGTCCTCAAGGTGCAACTGTGGATAAGCAGCTTGAAGAGTTTTGAAATTCTCCCAAGAAGTGTCCTCAGGAGCCAAACCTGTCCATTGAACCAGCACTTGAGGCACCAATTCCCCACGCACCCAAACTTGACGCTTGTCTAAAATGGCCAAGGGAAGAACAACAGGGCGATTACTCACACTATGAACTGGGAGAGGGTTGTATGATGTGTTGACATCCCCCTTGAATGGTTTTAGAAGAGAAATATGAAATATTGGGTGAATCTTGCTCTCATCTGGTAGTTGTAACTTATAAGCAATAGAACTCAGCTTTTGGATTATCTAAAAAGGCCCGTAAAAACTCCTGCATAATTTGTTGCTGGCTCAAGCCACTAATGATTGTTTCTTATAAGGTTGGAGCTTGACAAGAACCCAAGTACAAACCTCAAAAAGCTCTATCAATCCGGTATCGATCAGCCATGTCTTTCATTCGGCGTTGAGCCTTCTGCAGGTTGAGTTTCAACTATTGTAACAATTGGGAGCAAGTGCTAAGCTCATTATCGACAGCTTCAATAGGTGAAGATCCCTTGGTGTACCACTGAATAGTTGGTGGAGGTCTTCCATAGAGAGCTTGAAAGGGTGTCATTTGTGTTGCCGAATGGAAAGAAGTGTTATAGCATAACTCAGCCCAAGGAAGAAAAGTGGTCCATGCATGAGGTCTGTCCATCACTAAAGCCCTTAGATATTGTTCCAAACATCCATTGAGAACCTCAGTTTGCCCATCAGACTACGGGTGGTATGCAGAGCTCATACTTAATATAGTGCCACTGAGTTTGAACAAGTGAGTCCAAAATTTACTAAGAAAAATCGAGTCACAATCTGAAACAATGGACTTTGGTATACCATGTAGCTTAACCACCATCTCAGTGAATAATTGGGAAACTTTAAATGCATTGAAGTTGGAAGGCAAAGAACCAAAATGAGCATAATTGGTTAAGCGATCAACTACAACCAAAACAATGGTAGCTCCTTTAGACATGGGTAGACCAATAATAAAATCCATTGCCACATCTTCCCAAACTTGAACTGGAATAGGCAAAGGATGCAACAGTCCCCAAGGATTGAATGTAGAGTACTTAACTTGCTGACAAATGAGGCAGTGCTGGACATATCCGATGACATCTTGTTTCGTCTTAAGCCAATGAAATTGAGAGGAAATTCTGATATAAGTTCGTAAGATTCCAGCATGTCGACCTAATGGGGAAGAATGAAATTCATTGATGATAGAGTCCTACAATTGAGATTGAGAATTGATTCTGATTTTGCCTTTGTAAAATAGTAATTCATCCTTAATAGAGTAATGGGAATCAATATTAGTGCCTTCCAATAACGCCTAATGAATTGCAATCAACTCCGGATCAGTTTCATTTTCCACCTTCAATTGTGGTAGAATATTAAAGACCAGTTCAGTGTAAGATTGTAGTGCAGACTCGGATAGATCAGTTTTTGGTAATCTTGACAAAGCATCCACAGCTTCATTTTTCTTTCCAAGTTTGTAAACAATTGTATAAACAAATCCCAAGATCTTACTGAGGTATTATTGCTGTTCAGGAATCTGAATGACTTGAGTCATTAAATTCTTGAGGCTCTGATGATCAGTTTTAATGACAAATTGTCTCCCAAGTAAATATTGCCTCCATTTTTGCACTGCTTGAGATATAGCATATAATTCCTTGACATATGTCGATGTTGCTGCCATTTTGTGAGATAGCTTCTTACTATAGAAGGCTAATGGATGTCCTTCTTGCATCAACACATCGCCTATGCCCACATTGGATGCATTAGTTTCTAGTTCAAAATCCTTATCAAAGTTTGGAAGAGATAAGACCGACACTTGAATCATTGTTTCCTTTAATCTATCAAATGCCTTCTGGGCAGATTCATTCCAATGGAAAGCTTCCTTCTTGAGGAGATTGGTAAGAGGAAAAGCTATGCTCACATAGTGATGGACAAATTTTTGATAACACCCAGTCAGACCTAAGAATCCTCGTAGATGCTTAAGAGTGTGTGGCTGTGGCCAATCTTGCGTTGCTGAAATTTTTTCAGGATTAGGACTAACACCAGCTACAGAAACAATATGGCCAAGGTAGGAGATGGATGCTTGACAGAAACTACACTTGCTTAGCTTTGCATATAGGGGATTGTCTTGAGACCAAGTGATACACGTGTTCAAGTAGAGTTTTACTATATAATAGAATATCATCAAAAAACACCGTAACAAATTTTCTCATAAATGGTTGGAAAAGTTGGTTCATAATGGATTGAAAAGTGGATGGTGCATTTATAAAGCCAAAAGGCATCACTACAAATTCATAATGGCCTTGATGTGTGTGAAAAGATGTTTTTTAAGTGTCATTGTCTTGCATTCTAATTTGGTGGTAATCACTCCTAAGACCCAGCTTTGAAAAGAAATAAGCACCATGAAGCTCATCCAACAACTCCTCCACCTTTGGAATAGGAAATCTGTCCCTGATGGTGATGGAGTCAAGTGCTCGATAATCTACACAAAAATGCCAAGTCCCATCTTTCTTCTTGACCAACAGTACTGGTGAAGAAAAAGGGCTCTGAGAGTGTCTTATAGTTCCCTGTTGTAACATCTCTTGTACCAACCGTTCTATTTCAGATTTTTGAAATTGGGGGTGCCTGTATGGCCTTACATGAACTGGTGTAGCTCCTAGAATAATGTGTATTTGATGGTCATTTTTTCTTGAAGGAGGCAACCTCTTGGGTACTTCAAATACCTCAGAAAATTTTTCTAAGATGCTCTAAATCTCAGGAGCTTGCTTGGTAGTTTCAATTTCGATACTAGAAAACTGATATGGCTTGAGATGGAAATATAAAGATATGGAGTGAGTTGCAGCCAGTTTTTTTAACATGCTTGGCTGAGATAGGATCTAACCTGAATTGAGGTTCACCTTGTAAATGTACTAGGGAATTTTTCTAGGTGAAGTCCATTGTTAGCTTCTTGTAGTCTGTGACTATAGGTCCCAAAAGGGACAACCATTGAATTCCCAATACTATATCAGCCCCTTGTATTCACAGTACAAACAGATCCATAGTAAATATATGCCCCTGCAATTCTAAGGTCATCCCAACACATTTCTTGGTACAAGAGAGATATTCTCCATTGCCAACAAATACTTTAAAAGGCTTTGAAGGAAAAACTGGTCATGAGAGCATATTGGCTACTTTCTCTCGAACAAAATTGTGGGTACGCCCACTATTGATAAGAACATGAACATGAAGTTTGTTGCAAGTACCTGTTAATCTGATTGTACTTGGGCTAAGAGGTCCTGCTAGAGCATGTAAACTAATTTCTAGTAGCCCTTTTTCAACAGAATCTAAGATTGGTTCCCCTTCAATTTGATTCTCCTCATTTTCTTTACTTTCATCATCCACTATTAAAAGCAAGAACCTACTTTTGCACTTGTGACTAGGAGTACACTGCTCATCACAGTTATAACATAACCCTTTCTCAATTCTAGCCTTCAATTCCATAAGACTAAGTTTCTTAATTGGAAGTATAGTTGTTGATGGTGAAAATGGAGGTTTGAGGGCTTGTGTAGGTGGTGTAGGCAACAACCCAGGCCCAGTGAAGTTTCTTGCCACTGTAGGTTTCCAAGATCTCCTCATTTCATTATTATTTTGTTCATGTAGGCAAGCTAAGGCCATTGCTTGAGTTAGGGTAGTGGGTTGAGCTACCAAAAGATCTCTTTTCAACTCAGGTTTAAGGCCAGAAACAAAGAAACTAATCAGGAAGGGTTCTGATAATCCAATAACACAGTTAGAAAGGTTTTCAAATTGATTTTGACATTCAGCAACAGATGTAACTTAAGTCAATTTAGCAAAATCTCCTTTGTGATCTTCATAAGATGAGGGTCCAAACCTTTGTTTAAGGACCTCCAAGAATCTCTGCCAGTCATGAACAAGGCCATTGGAATACATCCATTGGTACCAAGCATGAGCTGCTCCATCCATGTGAAAAGAAGTGATCATGAGTCATTGTTCGTCAGGAGTCTCGTGATAATCGAAGAACTATCATATCCTGAAGATCCAGCCTAATGGATCGGTTCCATCAAACCTTGGAACGTCCAGTTGCATCGATTTGATCTGTTGATGTTGGTTGCAACATTGAGATGCCGCAAAGTAATGATCTTGGGATTGTTCTTTGTATTTGAGTGGTAATGGGGTCCACAGGGTCCACATGTCTGGGATCCTATGTCTTTCGTTTGTACTTATCCTTTGTATTAAGCTCTATATATAGAGCTCTTGAATGAATGAAAAACAACCCCGGTTTGAGTTGAGAAAATCCCCTATAAATGGTATCAAAGCCAGTCTTCTCTTTTTTCGGCTAAACTCCCTCCTCTGGCCATCACTCTTGTCTGGATTGAACCTGCTATAGCTAAAGATACAGTCTAGGCCACGCCCTTTTGCAAGTAATCCCTGCTTATGGTTCCTACTGGCAGAAAAAGACCCTTGAGCGTTGTGGGCTTTGAGGCTAAGAATGCTGTGTTGTGCCCTGTTTGGCTCGGGTTGCTTTGCAGTTAGGTACTATAATCAGGGGGGTTCTTGATCGGCCTCGACTAGCTGTGTCTTTACCTACTCTAGTTTCTCCAACAGGCGGTGATGGTTCAAATTTGGATTTTACTAGGTTCTTCTTATTGATTTTCTTATGGCTTCGCCTTCTTCCTCTTTGTTTTTTTGCCCCTGTCGATCTTTTTCATCTCGATCTTCTTCTTCTTTAGACTACCTTTATGAGCTTTCCTATGTTTCCTGATGATCAAGTCATCCCTGCTACCCCTACACCGCTTCTTAATCCATATACCGTTTTCCCTAAAACTCCAACCTCCTCTAAATGGACTACTCTTCTTAAACCTAAGAAGACTCCCCCTTTGAAAGAATTGGTACAAGCCTCTCGCTTTGACCAGTTCCAGGTCCCTGCTACTGAAAAGGAGCAGCTTTTTACTCTTGAGATACCTTTGGAGCTTATCCCTCAATGGATCCAACAAGGTTATACCCATCTCCACCTAGGAGCCATCAAGTTTGCTCTCTCTTTCCATGGTAGAAAAGGACTCCCAGTGGTCTCTCGTGTTGCCTTGCTTGACAGTTGATTTCTACGATACTAACATGCTGTGATTGCCACTGTTCAGACAACTTTGAATGCTGGAACAGTGTTTTTAACCCTGTATCCTAACTTTAATATTCCACTATCTGATCCTTTTCTTCCCATTGCCCTAAAATTCTAGATTCAAATTACTGGTGTTCCCCAGAATGTTATTGCTAAGGCTGCTACTTTGCACTATCAGATGGCTTATCGCTTGCAAAATCATGCATTTGATCTTCTTACAGGCCATTCTGAAGATGCGTTGTTCATCACGATGGACTCTAACCAAGTCCCTTGCTGTACCTATATTCCTCGCCAAATATCCAGAGATGAACTTCTTCGTCTCCTTCCCTCTTCTTGGGTTACAACTTATGAACACCAAGTCTCAGCCGCAGGCCCCTCCAGAGCCAGTTCAGTCTATAGATCCAGAATATATTACTCATCCTAATGGAGAAGTAGAAATTCGGTTTCCTCCTCCTCGACCCTGTCCTTCTCCATTTCCCACCTCCTTTGGTATGATCCAAGAAAATATTCCTATTAAGTCTTTTGATTCTAAGGGTGATCCGATTTACTTCTTCCAAGAGCCAGTTACTGGTCATAAATACTTTGACCTCTGCGACTGTGATGATTGTCTACAAGACTCTGAAGATGATTTCCCTCCTTCTCGTCATTCTTCTAGAGGAAAGTCTACCCAACAGCAGTTACAAGAACGATATAAAGCAGGTGATTCTTCTGTTGGTCCCCTCAGTGATGAATCCCGATACCCTTTCTTTGTCAACTATAGAAATCCTAAGGTTTCTCCTAAACCTTTTCCCTCTACTTGCAAACCTCCTCCAAACCTAGATCTGCCTCCTCCACTCATTCCTCCCTGTTGTATGTATACTCCAGGTTCCTCTTCTTCTTCTCCCCTTAAACCATTTCCTAGACTTCATGATTCAGGCCCAGATGTTCATGGTATCCGTCAAATTTGGAAGGTTAAACCATCTGTTCAAGCTACTGGTCGACCAGAGCCAATATCTCCTGCTGAAGCAGCTTTGAATTGGTAGGAAAAAAATGCCACTGTCCAAAACCAATATCTTGAGCATATACTAGCCCAAACTCAACAAACCCATGACACTTTATCCCATCATGATCTTCTTCTCCAATCTCTCTGTAGAGAAATTGAGCAGTCCCATAATGAACTTGCTGGAATTGCCTTTAGTGTTGTTGATACTACTACAGCTTTTGCCCTTATTGGCCAGAAGGAAAAGCATCTCAGGTACCTTGAAGCCCAACTTCAAAAGATGCAACAATCACAGCCTCCTTCTTTTGCCTCATCTCGCCATAGGCAACAGCAACCGCTTCCAGTAACAATTCCTAGCTTCATTCCACAAGATCCTTTTGCTATGTATGCCTCTCCTACACCACTAGTTGTTTCTTCTCCAAGGACTTTTCCTACTGAAGAACTTAAGGAACTCCAATGACAACAACGTGCTCTTCCCAAAAGAACACGAGCAACCAGAGGACGTGCTCGCATTAGACTCCCTCCAGCATGGACATCCACTGCTGCACTTATGGATCTTAGTGATTATGAAGATGAATTTGTAGATGCCCTACTAGCACCACCTCCATTTACCCCTTATCCTATGTCTGTCCCATACCCTGCACCACCACCTCCTATACCACATATGACAACACCGTTACCTAGTTCTCCCGCTCCTCCATCTTCTACCCCTGTATCTACTACTCCACCAAAATCCATTCATACATTCGTTTCCCCCTCAGAAAATACTTTATCCGAGTTTCTCACAAACCTTACCATTCCAGAGCCCCTTCCTTCTTTCATGAATAAAGGACCACAACTTACCGCACCTCATGTTTCCAAAATGGATGATGATCCTGAAGTTCAGAATCCTGAGGATACACCGAGACCACCTCCTGTCCATCCAACACCTTTTACCCCATACCAAAACCAGGACCCTAAGCAATTTTTCACCCTCGACGATATTCTTGTTCCTAAATGGGCGTCTCGAATTGTAGATTTTCATGTATGGATCAATGCTGAACTACTTCATGAAGGAGCCTCCACTGTCACTGTCCTGTCTAAATTTGTTGCAAGACTTCAAGGAAAACTCAGAGAATGGTATTTCGCTCTTGGCCCTTACAGACAACTGCAACTTGTGCAACTTACTGAGAGCCAGTTTATTATCACTCTCTATCAAGAATTCCTTGGCCCCGTTTCAAATGATCTTTCTAAGTGACGAATTCCTCCAAATGAAGTGTTGTTCTCTGCTTAGATCAGATCTTGACAAATATTTCTCCAGAATGACTGACCGATTCCATAAAATCGACGGTATTGATGATGAAAACTTAAAACAAGTTTTCTTGAACTCTCTTCCAGAGCCTCTTGGCACAGATACAGAGCAGTTTTGAAGAACGAGAATATTCCACTGGCCTCATGCACTACTGGTTCTCTTTATAGCTATGCTCTCACTACCCTTGATAAGCTTTGCAATATCAAAAATGTCTGGAAAGATTTGTAAGATCGTTCAGATAAAGTCTCCTCTGCATGTGATACTTCTTATCTTAAAATTAAGTGCAAAGGTGACAAATCTTGTGATTGTGCGACAAAGAAAACTTCTCATCACAAAAAGGTTTCCCCCTTTCTCCCAGCATCAGAAATGGAAGCTCGGCAGAAAAAAGAAATTCTCTTTCCATTCTCCAAGGAAAAAATGGAGATTTCTCAGGAAAAAGTAATATAAAGGAAAACACAAGTCCACTGCTTGTTATGTCTATGGAAAGGACGGCCATTTCGCCAAAAATTGTCCTCTGTCTCGCAAGAAAGATAAGGTTATGCACATGTTATCCTCTCTTCACCATGAAGATCTTCAGGATGTGGACCTTGAATCTTTATATTCTCTTGATGAAGTACCTACAGATCTTTCTCTGTTTGCAATTGATTTTCCTGATACAGACTCAGACCCAGAGTCTTCCCTCTTTGAGTCCGAGGAATCTGATCCCCTCTACCAAGTGATACCTTTTCTTTCCCCTTCTCAAAACAGTGTCCAACCCTCTCTTTTTCAGAGTCAGTCAGTTTCTCTTCCTAATGTCTCAGTCCAAATAATCCCTGAACCTTATACTAAACCTATCAACCTTATTGCCTTCTTAGACACAGGAGCTGCTACCACCATCCTAAACCCAAAAGTTCTTCCCAAAACCTTTGGGAAAACTCAGGATCCACCCCTACCTTTCCTTGCAGCTAATGGTGAAATCTTCCATATCACCCTAGTGTCTAAACAACCTATAAAAATCCAGCTTCTCCCCACCTTGTCTATTACCCATACAGTTCTAGGAACCCATTTTCCAGGCAAATATCTCATTATAGGCTTTGATGTGCTTTTCCATCTCCCTCTTCGTTGGACTCCCCAAGGAGTTGGCTATAAACAACAGCTTCTTCCTTGGTCCCCTATTTCCAACCTCTTTTTTGCAGGTTCCTCTATGTTTGAAGAAATCAGAGCACACATCCTCAGCACATCCTGTGCATAATCTCATGCGGATTTTCTCACCAAGTGTTCTCGACCTTTATGGCAGAACCCTGACTTCTTCATCACACTGCCATTTAAGAAAAATGAAGATGCCAATCCAACAAAAGCCAGCCATCCAAGTCTAAATCCAGATCATCTGTCATTGGCTATTCAAGAGATTCAGCAACTACAGTCCCAAGATCTTTTGGAACCTACTTTTTCTCCATGGGCTTGCCAAGCATTTTATGTCAATAAACGAGCAAAACAAATTCATGGAAAGTTGAGAATGGTGATTAATTATCGGTCGTTAAATTTCTTTTTGGCTGATGAAAAATTTCCTCTTCCAACTCGTCCAGCTTTGCTTCTCCAGTTAGCCCATGCCACTGTATTCTCCAAGTTTGACCTTAAAGCAGGATTTTGACAACTTGAAATTGTCCCAGAAGATAGACCAAAGACAGCTTTTTGCATTTCAGGCTATCATATGCAATGGACAGTCATGCCTTTTGGTCTCAAAACAACTCCATCTATCTTTTAGAGAGCCATGATGAAAATATTTACTCCCATCCAAGACCATGCTCTTATATATATTGATGATATTCTCCTCTTCTCCAAAGATGAGACAGATCATCTGCATATTCTCCAGCAATTTCATCACATTATTCAAGATTATGGTCTTATGCTCTCTCCTAAGAAGATGCAAATTGGCATCCCTACTGTTGATTTTCTTGGTGTAACCATCTCCAAAGGGCAATATCATCTCCAGCCCCATATTACAACCTCATTACAATTGTTTCCAGATGGCCCTCTCACCAAAAATCAGGTTCAACAATTTCTTGGGATCATCAATTACATGACAAAGTTTCTTCCACCACAGATCATTCATACTTCTCTGCTGCACCAACTTTTACACAAAAAATTCCTCCATGGTCTTCTGCTCACACATCAGTTGTCCAAGCTTTAAAGAAGCTTTCTGAGAACCTCCCTACTCTCCATATCCCATCCACTGGAAAAAGAATTTTACAAACAGATGCCAGTGATACCCATTGGGGTGTAGTCCTCCTTGAAGAACAACCTCCTGACACTTCAAGAACTATCTGTGGATACAAGAGTGGCTCTTTCAAGCCTTCTGAGGCTCATTATCATTCCACCTTCAAAGAAATCCTAGCAGTCAAGCGTGGTATAGAAAAATTTCGATTTCATCTAATTGGTCATCAGTTCCTTGTTGAACTCAATATGTCCAGTTTCCCATGCATGCTTAAATTTCGACAGAAGATCCTTCCTCACGCACAACTTCTCTGATGGGCTCAGTGGTTCTCCCAATGGTCTTTTGATGTTAAACACATAAAAGGAAAAGAAAATGTTTTGACAGATTTTCTCTCTCGACCTACATCAACCTTTGCCATTATACCTTTACTTTTCCCCATAACCCCTGGTGCCTTTACTTCTTAGTCTCCACCATCTAGTCATAACCTCTGTTGTTTCCTTCCTTCAGGCCTTCCCACAGAAATCATCCAAGATCTAACCCAAAGAAAAGTCATTTCTTACAGTAAGACTACAACCATCCAACTTCTCATGATCGCTCTTCGTCGTGAAGGATTTGTCTTACCAGGAAGTTCTTTTCATCCAGATTATCCATATCTTACCCTTTTCTCTTTCACCACATTACAAGAACTCCAAGACCTCCCTCTTATTTACAAATGTATCTTTTGGCACCTCTGCTCAGCCTACACTATTGCCTTAAGCCTCCCTTTAAGCATCATCCATTGGCTTACTACTCGCTGGATGTTTCCCACTCCAAGATGTTCTGGGCCCAATCTAACAATCCTCCGACTTGATACTGCATGGGAACTTCATCAAAGTGGAAGACTCACGGATCCCCGTATCGACGAATTACTTGATGCCGAAAATGATTGGTTAATAGATACAGCCAACTGGTACCCAGCCAGTAGTTCTGACAGCACTGATAGCAGTTAATGGTTGGTCCCACCCTTATGTATGTTTATCGTCTTGGGTTCCGTTAAAGATAAAGTAGTGTTCTTTGTATTTGAGTGGTAATAGGGTCCACAAGGTCCACATGTCTGGGATCCTATGTCTTTCGTTTGTACTTATCCTTTGTATTAAGCTCTATATATAGAGCTCTTGAATGAATGAAAATCAACCCCGGTTTGAGTTGAGAAAATCCCCCATAAATGGTTTCAGAGCCAGTCTTCTCTTTTTCTGGCTAAACTCCCTCCTCTGGCCATCACTTTGTCTGGATTAAACCTGCTATAACTAAAGATACAGTCTAGGCCACGCCCTTTTGCAAGTAATCCCTGCTTTTGGTTCCTACTGGCAGCAAAAGACCCTTGAGCGTTGTGGGCTTTGAGGCTAAGAATGTCGTGTTGTGCCCTGTTTGGCTAGGGTTGCTTTGCAGTTAGGTACTATGATTAGGGGGGTTCTTGATCGGCCTTGACTAGCTATGTCTTTACCTACTCCAGTTTCTCCAACGGGCGGTGATGGTTCATATTTGGATTTTACCAAGTTCTTCTTATTGATTTTCTTATGGCTTCGCATTCTTCCTCTTTGTTTTCTTCCCCCCATCGATCTTCTTCATCTCGATCTTCTTCTCTTTAGACTACCTTTATGAGCTTTCCTATGTTCCTGATGATCAAGTCATCCCTGATACCCCTACACCGCTTTTTAATCCATATTACCGCTTCCTATTTTCTAGGCATTTTCTCAACTCAAACCAGGGTTGATTTTCATTCATTCAAGAGCTCTATATATAGAACTTAATACAAAGGATAAGTACAAACGAAAGACATAGGATCCCAGTCATGTGGACCCTGTGGACCCTATTACCACTCAAATACAGGAACACTACTTTTTATCTTTAACGGAACCCAAGACGATAAACATACATAAGGGTGGGACCAACCATTAACTGCTATCAGTGCTGTCGAAACTACTGGTTGGCTACCAGCTGGCGGTATCTATTAACCAATCATTTTTGGCATCAAGTAATTCATCGATATGGGGATCCGTGAGTCTACCAGTTTGATGAAGTTTCCATACAGTATCAAGTCGGAGGAGAAGTGGGGCCGGAACCTGAGTGGGGAGAACGTCATTAGCAGTGCACATGGTTGCCAAAAAGGATCTCCATTCATTCCGATACTGGACTCGGTTGGTATAGAGTTCATAGGTCTTGATGTTTAAGACATGGAAATCAGGAGTGTAGTGAATGTAATGGCAGGGTTGCTGTTGGTGGTTAAGGGTTTGGTAGATAAGAGGAGGCCGGTGAAACAAGATGGTAATATAATGTGAGTTCGGGTCATCCTCGTGTGGAAGATGTGAGGACAAAAGATGAAACCAGTGAGGAATAGGGGCAATGAGTTGCAGGAAGTGGAGGATTGTTAGATTGGGCCGAGAACATCTTGGAGTGGGAAACATCCAGCGAGTAGTAAGCCAATGGATGATGCTTAAAGGGAGGCTTAAGGCAATAGTGTAGGCTGAGCAGAGGTGCCAAAAGATACATTTGTAAATGAGAGGGAGGTGTTGGAGTTCTTGTAAGATGGTGAAAGAGAAAAGGGTAAGATATAGATAATCTGGATGAAAAGAACTTCCTCGTAAGACTAATTCTTCACGACAAAGAGTGATCATGAGAAGTTGGATGGTTATAGTCTTACTGTAAGAAATGACTTTTCTTTGGGTTAGATCTTGGATGATTTCTGGGGGAAGGCCAGGAGGAAGGGAATAGCAGAGGTTATGACCAGATGGTGGAGACTGAGAAGTAGAGGCACCAGGGGTTATGGGGAAAAGTAAAGGTATGATGGCAAAGGTTGATGTAGGTCGGGAGAGAAAATCTGCCAAAACATTTTCTTTTCCTTTTATGTGTTTAACATCAAAAGACCATTGGGAGAACCACTGAGCCCATCGAAGAAGTTGTGCGTGAGGAAGGATCTTCTGTCAAAATTCAAGCATGCGTGGGAAACTGGACATATTGAGTTCAACAAGGAACTGATGACCAATTAGATGAAATCGTAATTTTTCTATACCACGCTTGACTGCTAGGATTTCTTTGAAGGTGGAATGATAATGAGCCTCAGAAGGCTTGAAAGAGCCACTCTTGTATCCACAGATAGTTCTTGAAGTGTCAAGAGGTTGTTCTTCAAGGAGGACTACACCCCAATGGGTATCACTAGCATCTGTTTGTAAAATTCTTTTTCCAGTGGATGGGATATGGAGAGTAGGGAGGTTCTCAGAAAGCTTCTTTAAATCTTGGACAACTGATGTGTGAGCAGAAGACCATGGAGGAACTTTTTTGTGCAAAAGCTGGTGCAGCAGAGAAGTATGAATGATCTGTTGTGGAAGAAACTCTGTCATGTAATTGACGATCCCAAGAAATTGTTGAACCTGATTTTTGGTGAGAGTGCCATCTGGAAACAATTGTAATGAGGTTGTAATATGAGACTGGAGATGATATTGCCCTTTGGAGATGGTTACACCGAGAAAATCAACAGTAGGGACGCCAATTTGCATCTTCTTAGGAGAGAGCATAAGACCATAATCTTGAATAATGTGATGAAATTACTGGAGAATACGCAAATGATCTGTCTCATCTTTGGAGAAGAGGAGAATATCATCAATATATATAAGAGCATGGTCTTGGATGGGAGTAAATATTTTCATCATGGCTCTCTAAAAGATAGATGGAGTTGTTTTGAGACCAAAAGGCATGACTGTCCATTGCATATGATAGCTTGGAATGCAAAAAGCTGTCTTTGGTCTATCTTCTGGGACAATTCCAAGTTGTCAAAATCCTGCTTTAAGGTCAAACTTGGAGAATGCAGTGGCATGGGCTAATTGGAGAAGCAAAGTCGGACGAGTTGGAAGAGGAAATTTTTCATCAGCCAAAAAGAAATTTAACGACCGATAATTAATCACCATTCTCAACTTTCCATGAATTTGTTCTGCTCGTTTATTGACATAAAATGCTTGGCAAGCCCATGGAGAAAAAGTAGGTTCCAAAAGATCTTGGGACTGTAGTTGCTGAATCTCTTGAATAGCCAATGACAGATGATCTGGATTTAGACTTGGATGGTTGGCTTTTGTTGGATTGGCATCTTCATTTTTCTTAAATGGCAGTGTGATGAAAAAGTCAGGGTTCTGCCATAAAGGTCGAGAACACTTGGTGAGAAAATCCGCATGAGATTATGCACAGGATGTGCTGAGGATGTGTGCTCTGATTTCTTCAAACATAGAGGAACCTGCAAAAAAGAGGTTGGAAATAGGGGACCAAGGAAGAAGCTGTTGTTTATAGCCAACTCCTTGGGGAGTCCAACGAAGAGGGAGATGGAAAAGCACATCAAAGCCTATAATGAGATATTTGCCTGGAAAATGGGTTCCTAGAACTGTATGGGTAACAGACAAGGTGGGGAGAAGTTGGATTTTTATAGGTTGTTTAGACACTAGGGTGATATGGAAGATTTCACCATTAGCTGCAAGGAAAGGTAGGGGTGGATCCTGAGTTTTCCCAAAGGTTTTGGGAAGAACTTTTAGGTTTAGGATGGTGGTAGCAGCTCTTGTGTCTAAGAAGGCAATAAGGTTGATAGGTTTAGTATAAGGTTCAGGGATTATTTGGACTGAGACATTAGGAAGAGAAACTGACTGACTTTGAAAAAGAGAGGGTTGGACACTGTTTTGAGAAGGGGAAAGAAAAGGTATCACTTGGTAGAGGGGATCAGATTCCTCGGAATTAGAGAGGGAAGACTCTGGGTTTGAGTCTGTATTAGGAAAATCAATTGCAAACAGAGAAAGATCTGTAGGTACTTCATCAAGAGAATATAAAGATTCAAGGTCTGCATCCTGAAGATCTTCATGGTGAAGAGAGGATAACATGTGCATAACCTTATCTTTCTTGTGAGACAGAGGACAATTTTTGGCGAAATGGTCGTCCTTTCCACAGACATAACAAGCAGTGGACTTGTGTTTTCCTTTATATTACTTTTTCCTGAGAAATCTCCATTTTTCCTTGGAGAATGGAAAGAGAATTTCTTTTTTCTGCCGAGCTTCCATTTCTGATGCTGGGAAAAAGGGGGAAACCTTCTGTGATGAGAAGTTTTCTTTGTCGCACAATCACAAGATTTGTCACCTTTGCACTTAATTTTAAGATAAGAAGTATCACATGCAGAGGAGACTTTATGAACGATCTTACAAATCTTTCCAGACTTTTTTGATATTGCAAAGCTTATCAAGGGTAGTGAGAGCATAGCTATAAAGAGAACCAATAGTGCATGAGGCCAGTGGAATATTCTCGTTCCTCAGAACTGCTCTGTATCTGTGCCAATAGGCTCTGGAAGAGAGTTCAAGAAAACTTGTTTTAAGTTTTCATCATCAATACCGCCGATTTTATGAAATCGGTCAGTCATTCTGGAGAAATGTTTGTCAAGATCTGATCTAAGCAGAGAACAACACTTCATTTGGAGGAATTCATCACGAGCCTTAGAAAGATCATTTGAAACGGGGCCAAGGAATTCTTGATAGAGACTGATAATAAACTGGCTCTCAGTAAGTTGCACAAGTTACAGTTGTTTGTAAGGGCCAAGAGCTAAATACCATTCTCTGAGTTTTCCTTGAAGTCTTGTAACAAATTTAGACAGGACAGTGACAGTGGAGGCTCCTTCATGAAGTAGTTCAGCATTGATCCATACATGAAAATCTGCAATTCGAGACGCCCATTTAGGAACAGGAATATCGTCGAGGGTGAAAAATTGCTTAGGGTCCTGGTTTTGGTATGGGGTAAAATGTGTTGGATGGACAGGAGGTGGTCTCGGTGTATCCTCAGGATTCTGAACTCAGGATCATCATCCATTTCGGAAACATGTGGTGCGGCAAGTTGTGGTCCTTTATTCATGAAAGAAGGAAGGGGCTCTGGAATGGTAAGGTTTGTGAGAAACTCGGATAAAGTATTTTCTGAGGGGGAAATGAATGTATGAATGGATTTTGGTGGAGTAGTAGATACAGGGGTAGAAGATGGAGGAGCGGGAGAACTAGGTAACGGTGTTGTCATATGTGGTATAGGAGGTGGTGGTCCAAGGTATGGGACAGGCATAGGATAAGGGGTAAATGGAGATGGTGCTGGTAGGGCATCTGCAAATTCATCTTCATAATCACTAAGATCCATAAGTGCAGCAGTGAATGTCCATGCTGGAGGGAGTCTACTGCAAGCACGTCCTCTGGCTACTCGTGTTCTTTTGGGAAGAGCACGTTGTTGTCGTTTGAGTTCCTTAAGTTCTTCAGTAGGAAAAGTCGTTGGAGAAGAAACAACTGGTGGTGCAGGAGAGGCATACATAGCAAAAGGATCTTGTGGAATGAAGCTGGGAACTATTACTGGAAGCGGTTGCTGTTGTCTATGGCGAGATGAGGCAAAAGAAGGAGGCTGTGATTGTTGCATCTTTTGAAGTTGGGCTTCAAGGTACCTGGGATGCTTTTCCTTCTGGCCAATAAGGGCAAAAGTTGTAGTAGTATCAACAACACTAGAGGCAATTCCAGCAAGTTCATTGTGGACCTGCTCAATTTCTCTATGGAGAGATTGGAGAAGATAATCATGATGGAATAAAGTGCCATGGGTTTGTTGAGTTTGGGCCAGTATACGCTCAAGATATTGGTTCTGGACAGTGGCATTTTCTTCCTGCCAATTCAAAGCTGCTTCAGCAGGATATATTGGTTCAGGTCAACCAGTAGCTTGAACAGATGGTTTAACCTTCCAAATTTGACGGATACCATGAACATCTGGGCCTGAATCATGAAGTCCAGGAAATGGTTTAAGGGGAGAAGAAGAAGAGGAACCTGGAGTATACATACAACATGGAGGAATGAATGGAGGAGGCAGATCTGGGTTTGGAGGAGGTTTGCAAGTAGAGGGAAAAGGTTTAGGAGAAACCTTAGGATTTCTATAGTTGACAAAGAAAGGGTATCGGGATTCATCACTGAGGGGACCAACAGAAGAATCACCTACTTCATACCGTTCTTGTAACTGTTGTTGGGTAGACTTTCGTCAAGAAGAACGACGAGAAGGAGGGAAATCATCTTTAGAGTCTTGTAAACAATCATCACAGTCACAAAGGTCAAAGTATTTATGACCAGTAACTGGATCTTAGAAGAAGTAAATAGGATCACCCTTAGAATCAAAAGACTTAATAGGAATATTTTCTTGGATCATACCAAAGGAGGTGGGAAATGGAGAAGGACGGGGTCGAGGAGGAGAAAACTGAATTTCTACTTCTCCATTAGGATGAGTAATATATTCCAGATCTGTAGACTGAACTGGCTCTGGAGGGGCCTGTGGCTGAGAGGCTGAAACTTGGTGTTCATAAGTTGTAACTCAAGAAGAGGGAAGGAGACGAAGAAGTTCATCTCTGGATATTTGGCGAGAACATAGGTACAGCAAGGGACTTGGTTAGAGTCCATCGTAATGAACAACGCATCTTCAGAATGGCCTGTAAGAAGATCAAATGCATGATTTTACAAGCGATAAGCCATCTGATAGTGCAAAGTAGCAGCCTTAGCAATAACATTCTGGGGAACACCAGTAATTTGAATATGAAATTTTAGGGCAGTGGGAAGAAGGGGATCAGACAGTGAAATATTAAAGTTAGGATACAAGGTTAAAAACACTATTCCAGCATTCAAAGTTGTTTGAACAGTGGCAATTACGGCATGTTGGTATCGTAGAAACCGACTGTCAAGCAAGGCAACATGAGACCACTAGGAGTCCTTTTCTACCATGGAAAGAGAGAGCAAACTTGATGGCTCATAGGTGGAGATGGGTATAACCTTGTTGGATCCACTAAGGGATAAGCTCTAAAGGTATCTCAAGAGTGAAAATTCAGTATCAGGGACCTAGAACTGGTCAAAGCAAGAGGCTTGAGAAGAGTAGTCCATTTAGAGGAGGTTGGAGTTTTAGGGAAAACGGTATATGGATTAAGAAGCAGTGTAGGGGTAGCAGGGATGACTTGATCATTAGGAATATTTCTCGTTTTGCTGATGATCGTGTTAGTTGAGATGAGTCATTGTTTCTAGTCGAGCTTCCACAGTAGCCATGAATTGCTTTAGAGTAGCATTGATCTCTGCAAAGTGTAGATCTGTAGACTTCTTCAACTCATTGACTTCTTGATATTGGGAGGTTTGGAAGCTTTGGATTGTCTTGATGGCCTCATCAAGTTTAGTGAATCTGATTCCTTCAACCCTGGATTCAACTCAATGAAAGCAACAATTTTAGAATCAGATTCTATAGTTGCAGGTTTGGGAGGAAATAAATGAGAGATTAAGGAAGGAAGAAGAAGAACAGAGCTCAAGAACAGGGGATTGGGAAAGAAGACAAGAAAAAATGAATTTATTTTTCATTACCCAATATGAAGAGTACTACCTGTTTATATCTAGTTACAGAGTTGTTTAATAGGCTAACACCCACTTGTCTAACTAACTAACCATTTTTAAACTTTTTACTTTCCTAATAGCTAACCACATAATCTTTTAACCAATGAGGAACCTCCCTTGTCCTTCCTGATACAGAAGACTAGGGGTGTCAACCGGTCGGGCCAGTTCGGTTTCGGTCGGGCTTAATCGGGCTTGAAGACTTTCAAAGGCTACACCGTGTCCGCCCATTTAACTAATCGGACTTAGTTATTGAGGGCATGGTACACTTTATATTCGGTCAGTCGGTCTCGGGTTATAATCGGGCCACCTTAATCGGGCTTTAGTCGGGCCTTAATCGGGCTACGGACATGTTTAATGTTAAACGGGCTTTAACCGGTTTTTAAACGGGCCCTCTTTAAAATGTGCTATTATGTTCCGGCCCACTCATGCAAGCCCAAAAAAATGACAATAAATCAATAAATGATACCAAATATAACCATTATTTAAAATGTGAACATGTCTTTATTTTTTAGCTTTTATTCTTTAATTTGGGGGGTAAAATAGGTATTCTACAATCATTAAAGGGTCGGGTCAAGTCGGTGCACAATAGGTCGGTCTCGGTCGGATGTTATTCGGTCGGTCTCGGTCGGGCGGCCGATGGTTCAAGTAGCAAAACCGAGACCGACCATTTATAAACGGGCCGGGCTCAAGCCCGACACGTTTAATAAACGGTCCAGGCCGGTCTATAAACGATCGGTCCCAATCGATTTAGTCGGTTCGGGCTACGAATTGACACCCCTATAGAAGACTATGGTCCCCTGATTGAGATTCCTTCTTGATAAGCCCCATCCTCTTCTTGTATAAGTGGTGGTGCATCCACAGGTGGTCCAAGTGTATCAATAACTGTTACGATCCAATCCCACCAAAAATGATCCATAGCTAAACGGAGTGTGGTCGTTGTCAACCTACGTGTCCCTCACCACCTACCCTGCTTCCAAAACTCCCAAGTCTCTACACAAGTCTCGCTCTTGCTCTGCATTCTGCCAGTCTTCGGAAGAAGCAATCATCATGTCTTCATCATTGGAATCCCTAAAAATTGGAATCATAGGGTTTGGTCCCTTTGCGCAGTTCTTGGCAATCACCTTGGTAAAACAAGGACACACCCTATCTGCAACCTCACGATCCGATCATTCTGAGCTTTCCTCTCGCTTGGGCATTAATTTCTTCAGGTAAAACTACATTTTTTTATGTATATATTGATATGAATCACTGCGTAATCGAATAACACAGTTCATTCTTTTCAGAGATATAGAAACGTTCCTTGAATTCAACAACGATGTCATCCTTCTCTGCACATCCATCGTATCTCTTTCTGAGGTAGTGAAATCAATACCATTCCATCTCCTGAAGAAGCCCAATACCCTCTTCGTTGATGTCCTCTCCGTCAAAATACATCCAAGGGATCTTCTCCTTCAGGTATTGCCAGAATCGATGGACTTGCTCTGTACTCACCCGATGTTTGGGCCAGAGAGTGGGAGAGATGGGTGGCATGGGTTACCTTTTGTGTTCGACAAGATTCGGATCAGGGATCAAGATATCTGCTCCCGTTTTCTTCAAATTTTTGAACAAGAGGTAACATGAAGATGATGATATTGTGATAATTTAGGGTTTTCTTGATTCACTGTACTGCGAAATTAAGCTATACCCTTTGATTTAATTGAACATTTAGAAGGGTTTCAATGAGGTTTCAGCTTAGTTATTGATGGGTGGGATTCAGGGTTGCAGAATGGTGGAAATGAGTTGTGAAGAACATGATAAACAAGCAGCTCGAAGCCAATTTCTTACCCATACAATTGGAAGGTATCTCTCTCTCTCTCTCTCTCTCATTCTGAGTCTCTGCAAGAAACTTTTTTTTTTTTGCTACAGAAAGCATGGCTGAGAGTTTTTTCTTGTTGGAAATCTTGAAGGGTTTTGTCTGAAATGGATATCAAGTCTACATCAATGGATACCAAAGGTTTCCAGACACTGATTCAATTGGTAGGAATATATAATATAGAAATGGGTCTAATTCACATCTCCTAATTTATCTTCATCATCGAGATCGGAATTGCGGACGATTTCAACCCTCATATTTGTGATGTATAACAGTAGATCAAAACCTGATTCCATTAATATTTGTTTAATGAATTGCAGAAAGAGAGTACAGTGAAAGATAGTTTTGATTTATATAGTGGACTATTCATCCATAATAAGTTGGCTCAACAAGAGGTACCAGTCTCCCCCTCACCTTTTCGTTTTACTATTCTCAGCTCTGCCTTTTTCCATATAATTTATCTCAGAAATTGAGGAATTCATGGTGCAGCTGAAGAACCTGGAGCTGGCACTACAGACTGTCAAACAGAGACTATTGGATAGGATGGAGATAGAGTAGAATCAAAGCTTGTCCTTTTACATCACTTCTCATGTGTCCTGTCTTTCTTTTTTACTACTTATGATGAGATTGTATATGACCGTTTAGTTAAAGTTTTAGTAACACTGTATACTATTCAGGAGCATGTTTGTGTCTGTATGGACTAGTTCCATTTTAATCATATACCGAGGTTGGTGAGGCATGTGAGATGAATGCATCGTCTGCAGTAAGAGGCATTTGTATTGATTGCTCTGGGGAGAAATCCATATAAGTTCATTACTACTCCACAATCCAACCCCTTCCCCCCTTCCCTCCTCCCCTTGCTTTGCTTTGGCTAAAGCAAGAAGGTTTTGGAGCTCGTTAGTCCCACATGGAAAGTGGAAAAACATTTTAAATGGTATTATATGTTTATGGGAATTATAAAGGGCAAGAATCCTAATGGAGAGAAGCCATCCTTCAATTGCATGGGATGGGTCGGGTGTATGTGTTTGTAGGCCTTGTCTTAGGTGCAATAAATTGTACTTGGTGGGAAAGGGACTTTAATGACCCCATTAATTTTAAGTTTTGGGGCTTACAGGCTCAACTTTCTAAGATAATACACCTTCTTGTAAAGACCCCTTGAATGGGCACCTCCACTTCTATAAATAAGGGTGGTGGGTATTCTCTTCTTTCATTCCTCAGTATGTTCCAGATTGTGAACACAATCACAAATCTGTGAATTCGAGGAAGGTTTGGTTTCATCTTGGAGGTAGAATCACAAGGTCCCCAAGAGTGCATTAATTATGAGTGTTTACTAACTTAAAGAGTGCCATTTGAGGCACAACTCAACTTTTTCTGAAGTAGTATCATTAAAGATTGTTCTGTCGAAGTTTGGTTTATTGAAGACTGTTACGTTTGTCTCGAATTCTTGATCAATTTTGAAGATTGATCAGTTCCGGCATATTTTAGTGGCAACCTAAATGAATTTTTTTCTACGATCTATGATGGTACGAGATGACCCAACTTGAAGGAGTGTATATATATATATATATATATACTATTTATTGAGAAAGCATTGTTAGATTTAGGGTTTTTTTCTGTTAAGGTTTCTAGGCAAGTTTTCTTGCCTTGATTGGCTGTTCTTGGGAGAAATCCTCATCGGAACTTTTGTTCCAACATAGTGAATCATTTTCTTCTTCACCCGAGGACATAGCTCACCACATCGCTATGTGAATCTCATTAAATCCTAATGGAGAGTAACCATTCTTGGGGATGTTCAGAGGGTGGGTCTAGGTGTTTGTGGGCTTTGTCTATGGTCCAATAAATTGTATTTGGTGGAAAATGGACTTCAAGATCCTTATTTTGGGGTTTGTTATAATTTAATTTTAAGTTTTGGGGCTTTCAGTCTTGAGCCTGAAATCCTGAGGACAACTCTCTAACATAACACACCTTCTTGTAAAGACCCCTTGAATGGGCACCTCCACTTCTATAAATAAGGGTGGTGGGTATTCTCTTCTTTCATTCCTCATCTTGGTATGTTCCAGATTGTGAACACAATCACAAATCTGTGAATTCGAGAAAGGTTGGTTTCATCTTGGAGGTAGAATCACAAGGTCCCCAAGAGTGCATTAATTATGAGTGTTTACCAACTTAAAGAGAGTGTCATTTGAGGCACAACTCAACTTTTTCTGAAGTAGTATCATTGAAGATTGTTCTGTTGAAATTTGGTTTATTGAAGACTGTTATTATGTTTGTCTCGAATTCTTGATCAATTTTAAAGATTGATCAGTTCTAGCATATTTTAGTGGTGACTCGAATGAAATTTTTTCTAAGATCTGTGATGGTACATGATGACCCAACTTGAAAGAGTACATATATATATATATATATATATGTATGTATGTATGTACTATTGTCTTATTGAGAAAGTATTGTTAGATTTAGGGGTTTTTTGTGTTAAGTTTTCTGGGCGAGTTTTCTTGCCGTGATTGGGTGTTCTTGAGAAAAATCCCTATCGAAACTTTTGTTCCAACATAGTGAATCATCTTTTTCTTCACCCGAGGACATAACTCACCTCATCGTTGTGTGAATCTCATTAAATCTTTGTCTTGTGTGAATTTGTTTTTTTTTTTTTTTTTTTTTTTTT
>NC_056568.1:13481393-13551095 GCF_013358625.1 Macadamia integrifolia | reverse complement strand
TTCTCTTCATATCTGCGAGCATTCCTTTCTTTCCATAGGTTATTAGCCACTATGATCAACCCCATGGACCAAGGATCTTTCAAAGAGACCACCCTAGTCTTCCTTAACCACCATTGAGTTAGAAGACTGAAGTCTGCAATGTTAGGCCATGATAAACCAAAATAATTCAGGAATTTCTTCCAAATATTCACAACGACCCTGCAACCCATAAATAAGTAATCAAAGGTCTCTACATTTTCTTCACATAGGCGGCATTTTGACACTAACAAAATACCCTTTGCAGAGATCATATCATCAGAAGGGAGCTTCCTATGCAAAAGACGCCAGCCAAAGGTTGATTGTCTTGGTTGCAAGTATTTCCCCCAAACCATAGAGCTCCAAGGGACCTTAGGATTATGCTTCCTGATCTCATTCCACTCTAAGAAAGTGGAGAAAGAACCCAAGGGAGAACAGCTCCACACACAGACATCCTTCTTGTTAAAGTCAGACAAGGGAATGGCTCTAGCTGCAGAAGTACAATTTTGCAGAAGAGAGGATTGAACAATCGGAATTTCCCATTGGAAATTATTGATTAAATCTGCCACCTTCATAGTAGAGGTCTTGATCAAATCAACATCAAGAGCACAAATCTCTTCAATTGACTTTTCACTAAGCCAATTATCATTCTAGAGTCTTATGTCTCTCCCATTTCCAACAATCCAACTCTCCCTACTTGACACTGTTCCACACTTTTCTTAGGCCAGGGAAAATAAAGAAGGACCTATAAGAAGCCTTAAGGTTTCCATTGGAAAGAAATCTAGCTTTAAAGAGCTTATCACCAATGAGTCACCATCTTTAATACTCCACACTTGCTTGCAAAGGAGAGATTTATTAATATCCCGAAGTCTATGAATCCCTAAACCTCCTTCCTCCCTAGGCTTACAAACCTAATCCCATTTGACTGTCACTGCTTTTGTGTTGTCCACATCTCCAGTCCAAATGAAGTTCCTCATCCATTTCTCTAACAAAGAAATGAGAAATCTTGGCCACCAGTAAACAGCTAGATTATGAGCTGGCATTCCCAAAACAATATATCTCACCAACTGAACTCTTCTTGCCATCGAAAGGAGCTTCCCCTTCCATCCAGATATACGCTCCTTTGCCTTATCCATAACAGTTAACAGAAATTGTTTTTTAACTCTTCCTTTGAATATTTCTATCCCAAGGTATCTTGTACAAAAGTTATAGATAGAAATGCCCATGACATCAAAAATAGTCTGCCTCCGAGAGGAGCTGAATTTTCCCATGAATAGCTTGCTTTTATCAAGATGAATATACTGACCAGAAAAATCTTGATACTTTCTCAAAAAATCTTTGACATTCCTAACATACTTTATATATGCATTCATGAAAATAAAAATATCGTTAGCAAATCATAAGTGAATAGGCATCATCTCACCTCGAGGACCCTAGAGAGCTTTCATTTTATTTGTACTAACAAGATATCTTAGACCTCTGCAGAGAACCTCTTCCGCTAGAATGAACAGAATTGGAGACACAAGATCTCCTTGCCTAAGACCCCTCTCCACATTAAAGAACCCTACAGGCCCTCCATTTAGCAAAATAGAAATCTTAGAAGAGCTAAGAATCTGATATATCCAGTTGACCTATTTTTCAGAGAATCCAAACTTTCTCATCACATGAAGTAAAAATTCGTACGAGATGGTGTCAAAAGCTTTCTGAATGTCAATCTTGATGCCCATTCCTCCTCCTCTAGTATCTGAGAACATAACATTAGTTAACTCTGATCCCACACCAATATTGGTATGAATAATTTTCCCTCTTTGGAACGCCTTCTGCTCATCAGAAATCAGCCTAGGCAAAAGATATGGCATTCTTGTTGCAAGAATTTTTGACAAGACTTTACAAAAAAAATTTCCCATACAGAGATGCCAGTACTTATCCAATGTAGAACCACCATCTACTTTAGGAATAAGAGCTAAAAAATTATTATTGATAGTTGGAGCCATTTTGCCACTAAGGGAAAAATCTTTGATAGTACGAACAAAATCATCACACACCACCTCCCGGCAATGATGAAAGAAGTAACCTGGGAAGCCATCTGGACCAGGAGAACTGTCCGGGTCAAGATCCCACATAGCCTTTTTAATTTCCACAACTCCAGGAATAGCATCTAGAGTAAGCAAGTCAACCTCATCCACCAAGGTCAGAATAGAGTCCAGCAGCTCTAAGTGATCATTAATAGGAGATAAACTATGGAACCCTTCATAATAGTCAACCATATAGCTAGAAATCCCATCTCTATCATACATTTTTGTCCCATCATGCTTTTCAACCATTCTGACAATGTTTCTTGCTCTTCTGATCTTAGTATAGAGATGAAATAATTTGGAGTTCCTGTCCCCCTGCTTAAGCCATCTAATTCTGGATTTTTCAGCCCACAACTTTTCATGATGTTTTAGAGCAACTAAATATGCCATTTTGGCATCTGCCTCCTTCCCAAATAAAGCATCATCCATACCTGCAACTTCAAAATTTGGGATTGTGTTCCTTAACTAGAACTTAATAATTGGCTTAAGACGTTTAAGCTTTTGAGCCAAAACAAAGCTGCAGAACCATAAAAAATCTTCGACTAAGAATCTTTAACTAGCTGCAAGAAGGATGAAGCCTCTAACCAAAACTTATGCATTCTGAAAGGGCAATTACCTGGCCTTGGGCAAGCCTCAAAAACTACCAAAATCGAGCAATGGTCAGAAAAATCACGTTGAAGGACCACCTGGGCACAATCCTAAAAATGGTTTAGCCAAGCTTCATTGCATAGACCCCTAACTAAGACAGATGAAACATTTCCTCTCCTCCTGTTGATAATCTTTAGTGTTTAGAATGAAACACTTACAACCAAATACCCTAAAATAATCAACTTTAGGTAATTTTCCAAAATATAGCTCATAAGGGGTTTTGGAAAGCATGGGTCTTAGTATTATTTTACTTAACACATAACAACTTGTATTTACCGCTTCAACCCAAAAATAGTTTGGTAGGAATACTTATTAAGCATTGTCCTACCAGTCTCTTGTAGTGATCTATTTTTTCTTTCAACTACCCCCATTAGATTAAGGTGTCCTAGAAGCAGAGAAGTTGTGGTCTATGCCATATTTGTTGTAATACAAATCAAACTGATTTATATTGTCAAATTCTCCCCCATCATTCCTAATAGAGGTTATTACACAGCCCTTTTGAGTTTGTAATCTTTTGCATAAGGTTACAAATTCATTAAAGACATCATTTTTATGTTTAAAAATATAGTCCATGTATATCTAGAGTAATCATCAGAAATCACAAAAGTATAGGTTTTACAATTTAAACTAGATATGTTAATGGGGCCAAATATCCAAATAGAGTAATTCCAATGATCTTGATGAAGAAACAATGTTCTTTGACTTATGGGATACTTTGGTTTGTTTTCCCTTTTGACATGCATCACAAAAACTATGTTTATTATATTTTATTTTTGGTAAGTTTTTAATAAGGTCTTTGGATGGTATAGTTTGGAAAAGCTTGACATTTATATATCCAAGCCTTCAATTCCATAATGAAGATTCACTATGGTTAGATACCAAACATGCATTAAAAGAGCTTGATTCTTCTAGCATGCAAACATAGATGTTGTTTTTCGTAATTCCTTTTAACACTAAGTCATTGTCTGCATCCTTTATGTGACAATGAGAAACATTAAAATCTAGCTTGTGTCCCATGCCACATAATTGACTAACACTAAGGAAGTTATAATTCAAGTTATTAATATAGTAGACATTGGTTGATATAGATACCTCCAAGTTTGATTTTTCCAATTCCAACAGTCTTTCCTCTACTATCATCTCCAAAAGTTACCCATACTCCATCATGTCCTTTAAGCTTGAGAACAGCTTTCTATTGGATTTCATGTGTTTGCAGCATCCATTGTCAATAACCCATCCGACTACTATTTTGTTCTTCAAGCACACCTACAATTGAAGTTCAGTTGTACATTGGTCCCCATAACCTCATAGGTCCTTCACTTTTCGTGTCAAATGTACCTATTGGAACCCAGGTGGTCTTGTAGCCTTTTGATCCCTAAAATTGTCTTCGGGATGGCCTAGGAGGTGTTTGTGTCCTTTAGATCCATATGATCTTTGAGGTCCATGTGACCTAGATCCATATAATCTTTGTGGTCGGTATTGTCTTTGAGGTCTATAATATTTTGGGGAGTATGGTCTATATTCCTAATACTGTCTTGGTGACCTATCAAATGGATACATCCCTTGGGGTTGAAATTGCCTGAATTTATGCATTGTTTTTGTCTCCTCTTGAGGCCTATATTGCCTCCTTTGAGGGGTGTAGTAGTAAGCATAATGAACTTGGGTTCTTTGTCTCTCATTTGGGTGTTGAGAGACTTCTTTCTCTTAACATGACATTGCTTAATAGAATGTCCAAATTTTTTACAATATCCACTTTTATCTACTTCTAATTTTAGACTCTCTTCATATAGATCCTTAAAGGCTTCCTGAAGCTCTTCGTTCAAGTCATTCGTAGTGATGTCAACTTGGGTTTGTTGACTTACCTCTTAGTCTTCATTCCCAAGTGTTGTTAGAGCCAGGTTGGTGACTTCTTCATCAGAATCACTATTTTCTTCATCACTAGAATCCTATGTAGCTACATAGGCTTTCTTCTTTGTTTTGTGTAGGCTTTTGGTTTTGAAATGACTAGTTTGCTGCATTCAATTCAATCAACGTCATTTTTGTCAATGGTTGTTCCCTTAGATTTTAGTTTAGATTTACCTTTTTCTCCATAGGACTTATCTCCATGATATTTGTTCTTGTAAGGCATCTTCATTTTCTTTCTTAGGAACTTCTTGAAGCATCTGGTTATAAGAGAGATGTACTTCCCTATGTCGAAGTCATCATCATCATCGTCATCACTAATTTCCTCTGTTGCTTGGGAAGACTTTAATGCTATTGTCCTTCTTTTGTTCTCTGTGACTTGTTTATCTGCCATTAGTTCTACTTCATAGGTTTGTAATGATCCCAATAGGTAGGCAGTCCAAGGAGATCTTGCTTAGATCACGAGCTTCTTCTATAGTTGTCTTCTTTGGTTTCCAAACTGCAGGTAGAGATCTCAAGATCTTTCTGAAATTTTCAGTGTTAGAATAGGTTTTTCCTAAGCTTATAAGATTATTGACAATATCAGTAAATCGAGTGAACATTTCAGAAATTGTTCCATTTTCCATCATAACAAATGATTCATAATTAGAAACTAACTGATCTACCTTCTTTTCCTTTACCTCTGTGGTACCTTTGCCTGTGTCGCACTCGACCACTCAGTTGTATTCTTTCTTGTTTAAGGCACACTGTAAGAAGGCGAAGGCTCTGAAGTTGTATTGAATGAGGACTAAATCTTTAATGGTCCATTTTGATTCATCCTTTGGCACCTTCTTTCATTCTTCGCCCTTGATGACGATGTATGGTCCATTCTCTATAGCACTCCAAACAAGGATATTATGTCCACAAATGAAGTTTTTAAACCTATATTTTTTAGAAGGAGAAATTTTCTCTATTGAAGTATGAAGGCCTAGAGTCATTCATACCTTCAGGTGGTCCTTGTGATGTGGCCATGGTCTTTGACTCACTTTAAGACAAGATTATCTTATGATGTTGAGCTCCCGTTATGATACCAAATGAAGTAACATAGAGGGGGAGTGAATAGATTATACTAGTGAATTTTTTTTTTTTTTTTTTTATTAATGATCCCAAATGTGATTGTGAATTAAAAATTACAGAATAAGTAAGATGAATACAATCACATAACAACAAACTTTATAGTGGTTCAACTCATTCTGAGTCTAGTCCACAAGGTATTCCATTAGCTCTTCTCTTTCAGTATAGTAGGTAGGAAGGAAAACTTTTACAGAATCTTTTCAAGATAAGAGAATCTGTACAACCCCTTTTCAGGTAGAGAGGCACCTTACAATCTCTTTCTAGGTAGAGAGGGACCTTACAACTCTTTGAAGGATAAGAGGATCCTTACACAAGCCTAAGTACAGTCTAGACTTAATATAAATAGAAATAAAGAAGTAAAATGATAAAGAGTTACCTCTTGTGTAGTACAATAATGAATGCAAGAATGAGAATGATTGCACCTTATAATAATCTTCAATGGGCTTGATTAAATCAATAAGGAAGTGGAAGACTTTGAGAAGAATCTTGCGCTTCACTTGTAAAGAAATAATTAACCAATGACTCAAGAGATGATGTAAAGTGGTTTGACTTTCAAATGCTCTCAAAAGATTGCTCTAACGCTTCTATTAATTCATTTATAACTAAGAGCATTAGTGGTATTTATAGATGAGATTAAAGGACAAAATTATGCAAGAAATCTCACTCAAACGGTTACCATTTGGGTCTACCGGTCGACATCCAAAGTGTCGTTGGGCAAAAACTAGCCGTTAGATGCTGGTTACCAGCCAGTCAGTCTCGCACAGATCAACCTAGACACACCGTTCAGACAAGTTTCGATTGACCAGGGCTTTTAGCCGGTCGACCGCCCGCAGGCTTGACCAGAACCAATTATGATAGGGTTCAAGAAATATGACCCTTCATCAGTATTTCCGTCGTAACTTTCTAGTCTTACATTGAATTGACATAATTCCAAATGCATTGGGTTCGTAACTCGAATCTCTACAACTTTCATGAGGGGAACATCTCCTAATACCTAATTTTAGGTTACCAAAATGCCCTTGATTCAGGAAATTCTCTAAGTCATGTTATTCCTAACATGTTCCTAACCACTTAATGGCTCTTCACACTTAGTCAAGGTGCATTCTAAGGTCATTCTAATATGTATGAAGGAAATGCACGATGTGTGAGTGTGCGTATACATTTTAAGGTACAATTATAACATGAATATGCAATCTATCCTAGAAATTCTTCACTAAACTTCTGCATGTAGATCTTCCAATTCTTGGCACTTCATCTTCAATCAATTCATTAGTAAGTCCATGTCTTGAGATGAACTTCATGTCTTGACATCTTGAAGCTTGGATTCTTGGAGTTTGACATGTGAGCATTCTTTAGAGGCATATCCTTATACTAAGCACCACTCAACTACTATAGTTAAAGTACCTACTTGTTTGTAATCATCAAAACCAATTTAGGAATGTGCGCATGTTCACAACATTTAATTCAGGGAATAGAAGAAAAAAAAAAAAAAAAAAGGGAAAAAAGCGACTGTTTATCAACATTTAAAAGACATTTACATAACTGTGTGTGACTAGAGAATATACTTTATTTACCAAAAAAAAAAAAAGTTATGAATATAACTTTCACTCGTGATATCTCAGCAAATGGAACTCAACCTAAAATATTATTGGGGAGAAGAACGCTACCCGGTTGCATAGACCTTGAGCCTAGACACAGTATGGTGCAAATTACTGTTCTGCACCCTATAAAATCGCAAAACTCCATCATTGTTGATACCCCTACATTTGTTCTCATTGGCCCTCACGTTGGCGCAGAGGCTACTGACCCAGGTAGAGATATCTTTCCCACACAAAAATAGGGGTAGAGAACACTATCTAGTCACATGCCCCTCTGCCAAGATATGGAGATGGCCAAAATGATAGCCTTGTTCCTATGAAATACAAAATATTAATCCTTGTTGATGCCCTTGTGCCCCTTATTAGCCCCCATGCTAGTATAAGGGCCATGCGACTAAGTAGCATTCTTCTTATAAAAAGGATATAAGAACCCAGCTGCTTTGGCGTAGGAAATACAAATCTCGTGGATCAATAGAACAACATATGAGAGCATCTTTAACTCATTATGGGAAGGGATAGCATGGTGTTTTCATGCCCGACTCAATGGGGGGTTTCCTACGCCAACAGACATGTTCTTTTTTCTCCCATAAAAATATTCGAACAAGGGAGAAGAAAGGACTATGGAGAGAGAGGATTGTGATTAGATCCCACTGCTGACTAATCAGTGCCCACATTGGCGTTCGGCCATGGGGCCATTGGATAATAAGGAAAGTAATAATCAATTTAGCTGGAGGGAGTGGAAGCGTGATGCTGCTCGACTTAAAGTCAGATAGGATAAACAAGTTGCATCGTCCTTACATGTAAAGTAAAGGCAAAAAATGATGGATTAAAATCATAAATGGGCCTCCTTTCTACGCCTCTAGCCTTGTGAGTTAGCGGCCCACGTTGGATACTATTTCTTAATAGAAAAGAAAATAATAAATATAACCGCAAGCGCACTAGTCACGTGTAGATGTGTGTCGAACACGAGGAGGTTGACCTTGATTAAAATTCAATCTTAATCTAGGCAAAGTGTACTTAACATTGCAAAAATAATTACTAAGGTAACTCACATGCAATGAAATTAAAACTAACAATATGGAATTCACCTAATCTAGGGACCTAAGAAATTACAAAAATTGCAAAATAAATATGACAATGATGATCAAACGCAGAATTTAAGAATTAACCTTAATAGCAATTCTTTACCAAAAAAGAATGATGACTAAAAATTATTGGCAAAAAGAGCTTTCGGGGATAGGAACTCACCTTGAGATTATGTCAAATTCACGGTCAAAACAACCAAACATACATGTATCATGATTAGGTCAATAGGAGATATGACCAATCAAAGCAAATATTTTCCATGAGTAATTCAATCAATAAGACACGAACCACAAAAATAAAATTTATGAATATAGATAGGAGATGCAATAGATACATCGACAAATATGCATATGGTCTCTTGAAGATGACATGCACAATGCAAAGGCAACTAATGTATGTCCTAAGCTATGCACATACAATCAAACACATAAGCATGGCGACCATCAATCATTCCTTCTCTCATAGCTTCATCCTACCCAGAGTTGAAGGGTTTAGTTGGCCTTAGAAAAATTAAAAGGACAATGGATTGATGAAGAAAAGATTAAACTAAAAAAAATAAAATAAAATAAGACAAGAACTTCCCTAATGAAGAAACGCAGAGGCTTGAGAAGAAAAATCTCCAAATCTTCCTTGCTTTCAATAACTTTTATGGATATTACAATTTGAATAAAATGAAAATTATTAAATCTTTCTATTAACTTAAAGTAAAATTACAACTTGTAAAAATAAATTATTCAAAGCTAAACTAATGAAGTGAAAGAAAAAAGAGAGGGGAGAGGAAGCTTGGGGCCCATTTGATAACGTTTCTTCTGTTTCTATTCTAAGAAACAATAGAAACATAAATTTTTGTTTCTAGAAACAGAAACAGAATTGAAGGTGTTTGATAAGTCATGTTTCTGGAAGTCGATAGTAACCAGCGAAAGACTGGCCACGAGTCGTTTTCAGAAACGAAAGAACTTGTTTCACCTGGGTCGTTTCTTGAGCCATAAATAGGTAGAAATTTCAATTTCTATTTCTGAAAACAAGTAAAGCAAAACAGTTTTATCAAACGCTTTTTGTTCCGTTTCTTGAAACATTATCAAATAGGCCCTTAGTGTTTTCAGAGAGAGGAGAGTTCATCTATTTATAGAGTTCAGCTACGTAAAGAATGAAAAGAAAAAAAAATAGAAAGCAAATAAAAGTCAACATTTATAATAAAAACTATCCAAAATTTGATAATCCCAATTTCCTTTACAATATTTCTCTTAATCCCAAAATAGAAGATAGAAGAAGATCTTTTAGAATATTATCCAATATAGAAGGTCATGAATATGAAACTACTAAATATTCATCCCAACATGTGGTTAAAAACCAAAATAGAAGGTTGACTCAGCCTAATTCTTCCTTGTAGAAATCGTCACCACATAGGAAATCCTTGAAATTTATTCTGCAGATTTTGCCAAGAGGGAGTCTTCTAGGCTTAGCCAGGCTAGCTAGAGTTTGGTTCCTTGGGTCGAATTTGAAAATTATACTCCATTTGGTCCACTTTTGGCATGAATTTTGAAAACAAGAGAAAATACATAAAGTAACCTTGTTCTGAGAATTAAATGATGTAAATAGTTGGACTGATTTGCATATAAAAAAATGCTCAACAGACACCTCGGTCCACTCCATCTTTTCTTTCTCACTCTCTTTCCCTCTCTCTCATTTGGTAACATATAGGAGTGATGAACCCATGTTCTATGTACCAACATTGGATCGCTATATTGGTAAGTATTTGATCCCGACACCTGACTGATACTATATCAGTTGATTGGTATGGACCAGAGTTAAAAAAGTCAAAACATTTTATTTAATGTAAAGCAGGGGTATTTCTGTTTGATATGAAAAATTTGATATCGGAACGATTTTGGGGATGATCGGTACCCGTTCTGATACCATGCTCCAAAACCATGGATGAATCCACTAGTTACTCAATAGGATATGAAACATTCATTTTTTAGACAGTTTTCCTTCATTATGCAATGAATTCACCATGTGGATCAAAGGGTCGAAAACCACGCCTCCAACCCTCCTTCGAGTGGCCTGGATCCTCATGGTGCAGGGAAACGTGGTCCTTCATCTTTTTAAGAGGAACCAGAGTTAATTGGAAAATTAAAGTTTCATAAGAGATAAGAGTGTGTGTAGCAGCATTAATTCTAGCCCCAATTGGGAAAACTCGAATTGGCACAATTTGTTTATTAGACGTGTCGTACTTAAGCCTCGTCCAACTAACATTCGATTGTTCACTTCTTGGTGACTCAACTCGACACATTTAAATCTTGTTAGAGATAAATGTGTCATTAGCCCTGGATTGAGCTCCTCTGTGGCGCAACACAGTATCCAACGCTCATCCAACGGCTAGAAACGCTTTGGCATGGAGCCCAAGGTTCACACGTAGCCCAAGGCATTTCTAAGCGTTGGATGGTCGTCGGACATTGTGTTGCGCCATAGTGGAGCCAAATACCATTAGCCCCTCTAAGACTATTTAATTCGATTCTTGGTAACCCAATTAAAGACCAATATTTGACCGACCATTTATAAATGAGACCATGCTTAGCCTATGAGGAACGATTACTTAAACAAGTCGGTCAATCACATTGTGAGGTGTCTCTCTCTAACAAAAAAGATAAAAGAGAAAACAGTGAAGAGCAGAAGGATAGATTTGAATGGTTAGGCCCATAGATTTAGGTATTGATACCATTATGATACTAATCCAGATTGGATTAGGTCAGTGTGTATCAGTTAATTTTGTCCTTTTACTTTAAAAAAAGTACGTTTTTTTACTGTTTACTCCTGAAACTATTACGCGGGCTTATTGGGAGGAGTCTTGGCTGACTCCACTTGCCTCCCAATTTGAGATTGAGACAATATCTCTCCTACCTTGATCTCTTACCAATTTGAGAAGATTGAGAGAATACCTTGATCTCCTACCTACTTTAGATCAGGACAATCTCTCTTTCCTATTTCCTTAGTTTCCTTATTATGTACAAATAACTATATTTCCTAAGTTTTGTATCTCTATCCCTCTATTAAAGGGATCTTTTGGTTGTAATGTCATGTATATAACCCCATGTACAATGAATGAGAAATCACCAAGAATTTCACTCAAGCCTTCTATTTTTTATAGAAACAATATAGGGTTATCGGTCCAGATCGGTCAACTATTGGGTATATAGCTAATACAACCAATACGATTGATACTTAAAACCATTATTAGGCCTCTCTTTGTATTTTTCCAAATTTTATAATGAGAAGCTTCTTTTTTTTTTTCTTTTTTCTTTTTTTTTTTCTTTTTTCAATTTTAGTTATGTTGTAGCCATTTGGAATAGTTTTTGGGTCAACTATCATATATATGGCCGATACAGCAGATATGATATAGATAGTTGAAACTAGGGGTGTCAATCGGCCGGGCTGGTCTCGGCCGGGCCTAGCCGGGCCTAACGGGCCTATGTCCTTGGACCATGACCTACCTATTTAAAGAATGAGTCAGTCTCGATCGGTCTCGTGCTGGGCTCGATTGGATTTCGAGCTATAATCGAGCCTTAAATGGGGTAATGTACCAATAAAACTTTAAACAGACCTTGAAACGGTCTTTACTTCTCTTGGATTTTAAGATACTTTAATTTGTTTTGTTAAATCATCCGCAATTTTGGAAATATATTACTTACAATCAATAATTGATAAAAATATCAATATGTACCATATTCTATCCCAATAAAATCAAAATACATATATAAACGGTCGGGCTAAACATGTTGGTCCAAGTCGAGCTTATAAACGAACCAAGCCGATCAAGAGGCACATTGGGCTTACCCATTGCAATGTGTACTATCTATTTATAAATGGGCTAAGCCTAGGTTCAACACGTTTATTAATCGGACCGACCCAAATCAGGCCATAAACATATTGGACTCTATTGGGCCTATCAGTGCGGACTTGAAATTGACACCCCTACTTGAAACCATGGTTAGACTCTCTATCCTTACTTTTCCAAATGTTATAATGGGATTTTTTTTTTCAATTTTAATTATGTTGTAGACTTGTAGCCGTTTGGAACAGTTTTTAGGCTTATAAAAGCAAGCTTTGGTTTTCTCGGTCTCTTTACAGTTTACTGATCGGGACGACGTCTTTTTCTCCAGATCTCGATTCTCTCTACCTTCCCTTCCCTTAAAACGACTCAGAATCGAATCAAAACGATAATTGGCCTTCGTCTTCCTTACCTCAACCAACCCTCACTCCCGTCCACCCTCAGCTTTATCTCCAGTTTAATATTACACTTCTCTTTCGAGAAGCAAAAAGCCTTTTTTTTCTCTTCTTCGGTTCTTCGTCTGCTTCTCGCTCTCAGTCTCACTAGTCATTACTCTCAGTAATTTACTCATTCTTTCTGCAAACCCTTCTTCAAACCGTCCTGACTTTTCGATTTGACAACTCTCAGCCGTTTTTGCAGAGAGAAAGAGAGAGAAAAGTGCATTTAGTTGAGCGTCTGGAGCCGAGTTCTAGTCAATTGAGGCTTTGACAGATAAGGTCGATTCGTCTTGTCTGTCCCCTTCTTTGCAATAATATTAGCGCATTAAAACCTCTGTGGACACTTTGAAGCAGCAATTCTTAAACCTCCTCTGCAGTTTGTAACGCGATTCCATTACTAGCGGCGCACTCTTCGCTTTTCTTCCCACCTTCAAAAAAGAAGAAAACGGATTAGACTCGTCTCTTTCTCCCATTCAATAAAGGTGGAAACTAAAAAAGAAACGGATTTCCTTGTATACAAACATTTGTCCAGACTCTAGTGTGTTCATCGCTTTCTGAATCCCTCACTAGAAAGGGACTTCTCAAATAAGGTAACTGAAGTAATTGGTTTCTTCCTCTTCGTCTGGTTCGTTTAGAGCCATCGTTACAATCGTTTTCTTACTCTTTGCCCTTTCTTTGAACTAAGCTTTTCAAGGTTCTTCAAAATTTCATTTGGGTTTTCCCTCTGTTTTTACTTCTTTTCTCCCCTTTTGTTGTTTCTGTACAAGAATTCTTCCTCTTCCTCTGTCTTGGATCTTGGTATTTTTTGTCTCATTAACTCTCCAGTTTCTGTTACAGATCTAGGACTCAAAAGGGCCTCCATTAAATAAAATCACAAAATAATGTTGCCTCAGAAGCAAGCGGAAGAAGCCATAGTGACTAACTACAGCGAAACAACAGAGCCTGATGGGAAGGAGGAAGAGGCAGAAGTTCAGTCCAAGTTCAGTATGAAGAGCATTCTCTGGCACGGTGGCTCTGTTTATGATGCCTGGTTCAGCTGCGCTTCCAATCAAGTAAAAAACCCAGGAAAAAAAAATGCCTGAGAGCATAGTGAACTAGTGAATTTTAATTGAATTTGCTTCATTCTTTCTTCTCCAAGCTCAATCCGACCTTGCCCCCTCTCTCACAGGTAGCCCAGGTTCTGCTCACGCTACCCTACTCGTTCTCTCAACTGGGTATGCTTTCTGGTATCTTATTTCAGCTCTTCTATGGCATCATGGGTAGCTGGACTGCCTACCTTATAAGCGTTCTATACATCGAGTACCGCAGCCGGAAGGAGAAGGAAAACGTGAGCTTCAAGAACCATGTTATTCAGGTAACCATTCAGGATCAAAATTCTTTCTTAGGTTGCAGAGATAACTTTCACAGACCTCTAATGGTGACTTTGGTGTGAAATTTCAATTTCAGTGGTTCGAAGTACTGGATGGGTTGTTGGGTCCATACTGGAAAGCAATTGGACTGGCTTTCAACTGTACATTTCTCCTTTTTGGATCTGTTATACAGCTCATAGCTTGCGCAAGGTGAGAGAGATTTTAGATTTTGTTTTCTTCTTCTTCTTCTTCTTCTTCTTCTTCTTCTTTTTATCCTGACCTGATTGAACAAATCTTACAAATCTCGTGATTGTGTTTTTGGTGGATGGGAAAACAGTAACATATATTACATAAACGATCGATTGGATAAGAGGACATGGACGTACATCTTCGGAGCTTGTTGTGCAACGACGGTGTTCATACCTTCTTTTCACAACTACCGTATTTGGTCTTTCCTGGGACTTGGGATGACCACCTACACTGCCTGGTACTTGACCATCGCCGCTCTAGTCCACGGCCAGGTTGATGGAGTACAACACACGGCTCCGACGAAACTGGTTCTGTATTTCACCGGCGCCACCAACATCCTATACACTTTCGGTGGACATGCTGTCACTGTGTGAGTAATCTTTTGGGTAATTGGGTTAATGGGTTCCTTCTTTCTCCATTTTCAAAGGTTATAATCACACCCCTCCCCAACTGGTTGCAGCTTTTGCTGGCCATTCGGGGGTTTTTGGGATTTTCTAATGAAACCAAACATAATCATTGGGAAGACTAAACCTTTTTTTGCCCCTTCTGTTTTTTTTTCTTTCAATCTGGTGGTCGTGATACTATTTGTGAAGGAGTCGGTTAAAACTCATCTTCAAAAGTTAGCCATCTCTCTAAGCATCTATAAGTTTTTAAGGGATTACTCACTTTTAATGTGGGATAATTAATTTAACTTAGTTGTTTCTGAAACTCAATGGCATTTCAGTGAAATAATGCACGCAATGTGGAAGCCACAAAAGTTCAAGTACATTTACTTGATAGCAACGCTGTATGTGTTCACTCTAACACTTCCATCGGCGGCCGCTGTATACTGGGCCTTCGGGGATCAGCTCCTCAACCACTCCAATGCCTTCTCCCTCCTTCCCAAGAATGGTTTTCGTGATGGCGCCGTTATCTTGATGCTCATTCATCAGGTTAATATTTTTTTTTCTTTTTCTTTTTAATTATTGATGATTATTCTTACTCATGTCTTGTTTATATGTGATGCAGTTCATAACATTTGGATTCGCTTGTACGCCATTGTATTTTGTGTGGGAGAAGGTGATAGGGATGCACGATACCAAGAGCATATGCCTGAGAGCATTGGCGAGGCTGCCTGTGGTGATACCCATCTGGTTCTTAGCCATTATCTTCCCATTCTTTGGACCCATCAACTCTGCTGTTGGTGCTCTCTTGGTTAGCTTCACCGTCTACATTATCCCTGCCCTTGCTCATATGCTTACCTACAGGAAAGCCTCTGCTCGACAGGTACCCAATTCCTCACGGCTGTTTGGGCTTTTTGGTAATTCTAGACAGGAAAGTAGTAGTAAAAAACTGTAAAAAGTTTGACTACTCTCCACGACAAGAAGGAAATAATGACGGTCAGCCAGGCTATAGTGAAAAGGATTGAATGGTCAAGGTGGGGTTAGTTTAAGGATTAAATTGAAAAAAGGTCCTATAGAGAAAAAGACGGAAAGTTAAACAATTCTCCACACCCTTGATGGAAAAAGTTAAACCGGGTTTTGGTTCTGATTCGGGCTTGGCCGTTGCCTCACTTGGGGCCGGTCCACGTAAAGCCCGGAGTATACGTGACTATGAATGGGGTCCAGAGATTGTTATCCTGAAAGCTTGTTTGTCGTCTGCACGAAAAGGAAAGTCTTCCATTGTCAAATGGGAGATGGGAGATGGGAGATGGGAGATGGGAGGTTTTGGCTAATTGATTGGTATCATTATTGATTTAGGTGGTGGATTACATTACTTACATAATTACATAGCATTAGGAACCTCTTCAACGCGTCCGTCGCCTGCGTGTTGGGGTCCTCCCAGTTATATGATGACCAAAAATAGATTTTTTTTAAGGGTTGTTTTGTCCTTTCACAAGAGAGGGCCTATGGATAGGGTAGGGATATGGGTTTTGTGGGATGTGGCAATATAATTTTTTTTTTTTTTTTTTGGGGGGAGGGGTGGTGGGTGGGGTAAGTAATTATTGTGGGTATCCGTATCAGTGCGTATCCCTTACACCAGTAATGGCATCCCAATTCCGAAACATCTCCATCTGGGGGCAACCACATTGGCTGAAAGGATGACGTGGGCAGCACGTGAGAGAGAGAGAGTGTGTGTGCTATGCATTTAAAGCCCTTGGGACCTCTGGAAATATTATAGGTGATAAGAGTGTGGTGGGATGTCCTTCTCACTTAGTTATATGCAACCATTGTGTTGTGCTGCATTCTTTTCCACTTCCACATCAGTGACAGAGAATACCGTCTCTAAATGACTAAACCTCTTACTAGTCACAGCCCATTATTGGTAGTGGCTTGTGTAGCCGCCGGTCTGGTTCTCTTGTATTTAAAAGTTAAAACCAATTAGGGTTTATGTAATGCCTAGTTGATGTAGGACTAAAGAGTTTAGTTCTTTTAAATTTGTCACATTTTTTGCCTAATTTTTTAGTTTCAATGGATTTGGGCATATCAGTCGGTCTCCCAAGACTTGTGATTCTTCGAATTATTCTTGTTTCCTTGATGCAGAATGCTGCGGAGAAGCCTCCTTTCTTCCTCCCAAGTTGGACAGCCATGTATGTGATAAATGCGTTTGTGGTCGGGTGGATCTTTGTGGTTGGATTTGGGTTCGGTGGTTGGGCTAGCATGACCAATTTTGTCAAGCAAGTCGACACATTTGGCCTCTTTGCTAAGTGTTACCAGTGTAAGCCACCTCCTACGGTTGCTCCTGCTCCCAAACATCACTAGTAAACCAAGTCTTAACCCAATGAAGAACCGGCTGATGAAGAACCGGGTTGGTCCACAGCAATAGAGTCTGTGTCTTGTATTATACACGTTAGTGGGGGTGGTAGGGGAGTGGCAAAGTTTACCCCAAATGTGGTGTTGCTTTTTTTTTTTTCATTTGGGTTTATTTTATTTTATTGAATTTCTTATTAGTGGTATAAGAAGAATAGATAGACAGATAGATGGGATGGATAGTGTGGAAATGTTGATTCTTATGCTTTTAAAGTTGATGTATGCAGAAGTTCATCTTTTTTTTCTTTCTTCTTTTAAGTTTCTAAGGTTCATTTTGACAAGAATATTAGTATATAAATGGGTTTGTTTATCATTAAGGTTCTTAAAAGTATGTATATGAAGCTTTGATGGATGGATCATCATCACTATTTTGTTTCCCATTGTAGTCTTCTCATGTGGGACTTCTATTATAATTGGATCAGAATAAGTGCTGTGACCCACTAATACTTGTTCTCTCTCTCTCTCTCTCTCTCTCTCTCTCTCTCTCTCTCTCTAAAATGTTCTAAAGGACTCTTTTGACCTAGATTCTCATTCCCAGACTAGGAAATTGGTCCACATGGCTTCACGTTGGTGGGTCTATTAGTCACATGCCACGCTCCCCTCTCTCATAAGCCTTCATATATTCTCTATTCACATGTGAGGTGTTGTTTATGAATCGGAGGGGAAGGAGAACCTATAATGTATTTTTAGTTAAGCATATGGGTTATATATGTTTAATCATTTATTTATAGGGTCGTTTATTTAAGAGGAAATTATTTTTTGTTAGCACCTGAGTGTATTAAAGGCTCTGACTCCCATTGATTATGTTTTTTACTTTTTTATTTTTGTATTTGATGCTTGGTTTGGCTTCCATCACAGGAGCCCGATATTTGGGTGTTGTTAATGTTTTTTTTAGGATGAGGGCAGGGAGCTGATTTAGTTCCTTTATTAGGGCTTAATGGTCAAACAGGCCTTCAAACTTGGAGTTTAAACTTAAATTCGGAATAAAGAAAGGTTATAAAATGAGGGGGTCTTAATCAATGGGTGGGTTCAAGAATCCCTTTTTATTAATATTATCTCTCTCTCTCTCTCTTGGGAATTCTTTCTTTAGATTTCTTGTTGGAAGGAAAAAGAAATTTCCTGATTTAGGATTAGGGATGTAAACGGATCAAATATAATTGGATCTGAATATTCTTTGACCGGATGCAGATATCCCTAAACGAATATGGAGTGAATCAAATTTGGATTTTTGACTATCCCGTTACTCTTTAGCTTGTGTAATTCGAACCTTCCTCCCCCAGTGAATACAATTTGATCTTATTCCATCTTTATAAGTTGTCTTAACTCTTTTCCTCATTCTCTAGAACTTGTCTATACTTCAAGAACCCCCCAAATCATTAATTGATTATCTAATTGGAATGAATAATTATTTTGGGATAATTTGAATTTGGATTCGGATACCTTTAACCGGATACTAGTATCCCTAAATGGATATAGATACATATTGAATTTGGATCCATCCTTTAGGTTATGTTTGGTTATCACGAAATGAATAGAAAAAAAAAAAAAAATCAATTTCAAGAGAGAAATCAACACATAAATCAATCATTGTGTCTCCTCAAATTCAATTGTTTTTTCTTCTTATGGTTTCTATTCTTCTCTTGACAACTAACCATAGCAAACATTTAGACTTCTCTCTCATCCATGAAAAGTCACAAATAAGAGGGGATTGAAAATATTGTTTGTGTATGTCTAGCTCAAACTCGAGACCTCTTGGTGAGCATAGGCTTTTGCACACCACAGATCACCAACTACACTAAACGATTATTTTTATCACCCGTAGGTTTTAATTTTGTGCAAGTTTAGCACTTGTAGCTTACGTTTGCCCTCTATTCCCCTTCTCGTTATTATCTGCTGCATTGATACATTGGGGTCCTTATTCCTTTCCCATCTTCTTTTACCCAAACAACAACCATTTACCTTGGGTTTGGGCCTTTAGTTTTAGTGTTTCTATTGCTTACTCTTCCTCGGATGACCCCAAAACATTTCTGAAGTCCCTCATGAACATAATCTCCAGTAGAGGTGTCAATTTGTAGCCTACACTGTTAGGCCCAATGAGGTATCCAACTGTTTATTTCTAGATTAGAATGTTTAAGTTCATTTAGATCAATTATAGCAAGTCTACAGCTCGATTAGCCACGTAGCACACTTAAAGCCCAATCAATGGATTCTAAACTGACAGGCCAAATAGCAGTATGTCCATGACTAGCCTATGAGCTTGATTATTTAACTTGTTGGTAACTGTATGAACCTTTAAATTGGTGGAGACTGATTATGCTTGATTGAAACCAACCAGACCCAAACTAGTTGACATATCTAATTCTAAGAATCAGAACGGACTATCTCATTCATCAGATTCTTCATTAATGCTTCTCAAAATGGAGCAGTCATTGAAGTCGAATAAATTGGGACCGGCCTTTCCATCCTAATTCTTCCATGGATGTAGAGTCTAGCACATCTATTACGACAAATAAATTAAATTTAAAACCCTAAATTCATCCACAAATTCAAAGTATTTTTGTCAAAACATCCACAAATTCAAAGTATATTTGCCAAAACATCCACAAATTCAAAGTAGTCTTGTTTTAATTTTATGTTATTACCAAATTGAAGGAAAAGAAAACCATAGCTGCTAGTGTGTATCGTCCTTTCACATTGTCGCTTCCATGACATCGAGGCCCCATGTTAACGGATGTATGATACTCCCCCTGTGCCCTCATTGATTGATCATGGGGATTCCATTATATGCAACCAACATATTGATCCCCTCTAGTAATAATAAATAAAGGAAGAAAGTTTTCTGGTTGGGATTTGGGAGCGTGGCCCTTACGCCAATGCCCAACCAATGAGACTGCATGGGAGAGCATCGACCAAAAGTTCCGTGGTCATTTGGCACACCCCCTTGTGTCTAGGCGTAGGGGCACACATTCTTGGACAAAAAAAACACTTGCCCATATATAGATGTGAAAGGGTACTCTGAGTAAACAGCATAGGGAAAGCACACCAATGAGGTACTTCACAATAGTATGGCACATAAGAGGCAATAGAGTTATTTCATGAGGAGACAAGTAGGCACAGGGGTACTAGCATACCCTGTCCGGTAGCTCAAAGAACCTTTTTCCATTAATAAATAATGGAAGAAGACAATTTAAGCAAGCAGCATAGAGGAGCACACTAATGTGGTACAACAAAACGATGCCATATATTAGAGGACAACAATGTCATTCATGTGAAGATGAGAGGCAACGACATAGAAATTGCTAGTGTACCATATCCTGATGGTTCAAAAAACCTTTTCCCATAAATAATTAATCACATAATTTGGGATGGATGCAAAAAAAAATAAAAATTCCAATCTGCAACGAGGCAGATAGTATCTAGTATCTACCATATTTTGGCAACCAATCTTGTGCGCAACGAAGCACTGGAAAACTATTGATATAAAAAATATGGTGGAGATGGAATCTGATCCTCCTATACCTACCCCCTGAATACTTTGCCACCCTAGACATGTAGAGGGAGGCATGTTTGTGGCAGTCACTTCCGTGGCATTGTGAAAAGACATCAACAATAAGCAGAGTTCGGATCCACTCCAATGTGTTAGGCATTCAACACAGCATCCAATGATTGAGAGGGTTTGAACACACACTCTAATGTATTGGGATATGCACCTGAATCCTTCCCACCACGTTGAGCATCCAACATATTAGAGAGGATCCTAAACAGGCAAGCAATGAGATCAATTCCGTTATAACCATCTGGAGCTTAGTGTTACTGTTCTTGGCTCCTTTTCAGTAGGGATTCACATTTCTGGATTCACCTCCAGCCTCCTGCACTAGAAATTGTGAGAAATTTTAATCCACTCAATTATGTATTCATGACTCAAGACCCATTACCTGCATTTTAGAGTTGGACTTCAACTTTCCTTCGTTATTGGTGACTCGTGTATTTTGGCTCCGGTTGGGCCAGGATTTTTGAAACCCCAGTCCAACTTTGGATCCCCCTGATTGGCTTAGTCCAGGCCCAACCTGACCTTGATTCAGGGCCTAAGAATATCAATCCAACCAACTCTTTTGGACTCAATCCAACCCGAGCCTGTCTTGATAGGGCCGGGCTACATCAAATTGGCCTTGATTGACCTTGATCCTGTTTTGCTATGCAAGGCTGGGCTGACCTTATTTTGTCATTCATGGCCAGGCTGACCGTTGACCTTGAGTGGCCCTAACCCTAATACTTTTAAGAATTATCCTAATTCATACTTAGAACTATCTTTATCTCAAATTAATTCACTCGACTATTAAGGAAAAAAAAAAAAAAAGATACACAAATCCATTTGCCCCACGACAAATATACTCAATACAGGTTCAGCATGACTTTGCTCTTGTGTGTGAAAAATCCAACCCTAACCTGCCTTCAGGGTTGAAAATCTAATCCACACCATATTCAGGCTCATGGTAGGTCAGGGCTCAATGGGCCAAATTTGCACCCATATTTCTTGAAGTCCAGAGAACAATGAGGCACCGTATGATTTGATAATTTACTGTCATCCATGATCCAACATCCAATATAATATCCCCATCATCCAATAGCTACTTTTCCTTTTCTTGACATTAAGAATCCAAAGATAACATATGATCATAACTTTTGATTGATCATAATTCACAGACAGTTTGTGGTGTGTTCTCAACCAATCAACTATAATAATGGCACCAAAAACAATGAGAAAAAATGAATAGAGATGATCCTGAAGGCATCTTTGCAAAGTTTCTCCAAACTAAGTCACTAACACATATTTTACATTCAATATTTGAAGCACACCAAGCAAAAGAATAAAAGAATGACTCAGCAATAATTCTTAATGATGACGAGTAGGGTTTGGAAACTACCATGATCCTTATCCTAGGAGGGTAGGTCTTTTTAGTCTCCTCTCTTCTTCTTTTAAAAAAGAAAGCTAGATAGTTATCACCAACAACTTGGGGAAAAACCCTTAAAAGAAGATGAAAAGGGCTTCCCCCACACGTTTTCTCTATTACTTCCTTTCGAGTAGCATCTGCTTTTTCTTAGCTTTTGGGAAAAATTAACATTACCATGAAAAGTGAAGTGAGGGACTTAATGACATTTTCATTATCCAAGAGTTCATATGAAGAACAATCATTCAGTATACTTTAATAATCAATCATCACTCAAATGGATTCGTTCAAAGCTTTCTTGATGGATGACCCTTCACAAGTCTGTATAATGCTTAAACTTAGGGTTTTAGATATTGACAGAATAACTTAGTGCAATGTATCAATCTATACACCTGTAAAGGAAGAATGATTAGTCTTCATCAATCAGTAAAATAGGAAATACTTTATCTCTTGAAATCAATCACTAAATGAACCAAAGCATAGAATCACAAGGCCTACTGGCCCAAGGAGGATTGATGCTGATTAATCTTCAGTATAATAAGAAAGATTTAAAAAAAAAAAAAAAAAAAAACCCCCAACTATTGAGAGATTTGCATGTCTGAGATACCCATTGGATAATTTGGACAATTTCCCCCAAAATAAAACTATAACTATCATCACACAGCTTTGCATCACTGTTCTAAGTATTGATATTGTATCGGCAGGTATCATCGGAGCCTAATATCGATATGTTATCGTATGGATCCGCTAAGAGACCAAGAAGTGGATTTTATTCGGGAAGAAGTTTTCCTTCACCGGCAGAGGATTGTTCACTGTTCACAGACCATTCAAGGGTTCACAAACCCCTGTAGGGTTTTACCATTTCCCCAAAATACCCTCCCAATAACCCCATGCCCCATCTCAAATGCCATTCACTGTGGCCTTAGGAAAACTTGGTCCTTATTTATGATAAAAATGACTTTTTAATTTTGAATTAGACCAAAATAGATCAATGGTATCAGCTGAAATCTCAATGAGCTATAATTGGAGATTTCATTCTTCGTGGTGCAAAAATTTCTATAAAAATAGGAAATACCTTACGACTAGGAGAAGGCCTGTCTTTGAGTGCAATTTAAATCACTGATTTACGTGATTGAAAGTAACCAATTAAATTTACGATGAAACCTAGAAATCGATCATTAATCCAATTTGAGTTCCTCCATGGGATAGACCTCAATAGAAAACTGAATATTAATGACAGCAAGCGATTGATTTCAATATTTCCTCCTATCAAATTATTAATATACCAATAACTAAAACCATATTTTGCATTGTCGTCTTCATCAAATTTGAAGAAATCTTATTCAATAGGCTAACATTTTGACTGCACGAAACTAGGGAAACAGTTATCCTTCTAGTCTTTTACCAAAGTTGTTCTTAACTAACAACAATTGTAGTTAGTGAGGCTGTGGTGTGCAAATCTCACACTCACTAGAAGGTCTCAAGTCCAAGTCTCGTGGTTGTTACCTTCCCATCCCTTCTAGTGTACATATCTATCTTAAAAAAATGCTTCTTGCAAGTATTACGACGACTAATATAGAAATCTTTAATTAATTTTGTGGTTATAGACTTGTAGATGATCATTTCCAAACTAATTGAAGATTAAATAAAAAATTCATCAAGGACAATACGAAAGATCGAAAAGCTTATTCAGTTTAAGCTACAAAGACAAAGAGGTCTGAAGCAGCATGTTCCTACTCTCTCTCTCTCTCTCTCTCTCTCTATATATATATATATATATATATTTAACCGTGAAGGATCAGGTGATACATCAATTTTTTTTTTCCTTTTCCTAAATAACTTGAGACCTCATGGTGAGTATGGGATTTTTGCACACCACAACTCACCAACTATGCTAGGCAGTTGTTGTTGGGTGTGAGAGTTATTGATGAACCTAAATGTTAGGGATATGCCCACACTCCTATAGTTTGTTTTTATGCAAACAAACATATGAAGGTATTTCACAATTCGCCTTCAAGTATTGTTTTGTACAGACTTCATATCAAAGATCGAATTTGGTGAATGAAAGAAAGAAATGAAGATTGAAGTCATCAAATGAAGAGTATAAACAAATTGTCATCAATGCTTGAAGAAGACATCATAAGAATTCAAGCTTCAAGATGTCAAGACATGAAGCCCAAAGATATGGAATTGCAAATAAGAAGAAAAGAAGATGAAATGCCAAAGAGTGGAAGGTTCAAGTGAAGAAGAATACCACTAGGATAGACTGGTATTTTTTAATATAATTTATAAATTCCACATATTTACGCACACTCACTGCATGCATGTGTATTGCATCATACTAGATTGACCATAGAGCATACCTTGACCAAGTATGAAAAAGTCTCTAAGTGGTGAGGAACATATTAGGAAAAATGTGTTCTAGTAATATTCTGTGAAAATCATAATGACCTAACTCAAGGGAATTTTAGATAATCTTAAAGTTTGTATCAGGACATGAACCCTTCATAAATGTAAGAAATCGAGTCACGATTCCAACACAACTAATTTTAGGTTAATCTGAGGTCGGACCAAAACTTTATGGTCAAAATACTGATGACTGGTCAAAATAACAGCATTCTGTCAAAACAGAGTGTATCATACTAGATTGACCATAGAGCATACCTTGACCAAGTATGAAAAAGTCTCTAAGTGGTGAGGAACATATTAGGAAAAATGTGTTCTAGTAACATTCTGTGAAAATCATAATGACCCAACTCAAGGGAATTTTAGATAATCTTAAAGTTTGTATCAGGAGATGAACCCTTCATAAATGTAAGAAATCGAGTCACGATTCCAACACAACTAATTTTAGGTTAATCTGAGGTCGGACCAAAACTTTATGGTCAAAATACTGATGACTGGTCAATATAACAACATTCTGTCAAAACAGAGTCTATCATGTTGGCAGTCGACCTGCTGGAAGCCACGGTTGATCAAAACTGTCCAAGATCGTAGCTGGTTGACCGAAAGAAAGTCGCAGTCGATTGATGACTGCCTGGAAGTGCCCCAACGGATATATTTTGCCTGAACGACTCTTGGTGATCGATCGGCGACCGATGACGGTCGACTGGTGGACCCAGAATATGACCGTTAGAGCCTGATTTGCTACCTAAAATGTTCTCCTAAGCTCACCTATAAATACTTCTAATTCTACTCATTAAAATAGGAATTAATCGCAACTTTGGAGGAGCATTATTTGAGCATTAGAAGCGAGAATTGGTCTACACCATCTCTTGAGTTCAAGTTCTTCATTTTATATTCAAGAGGAACTCAAGACCAACTACAAGTCTTCATCTACATTTTAGCATTTTTATTGTAAGCATTAAGAAGGTTTCTAAGGTGCATTCTATCATCATTACATATTTCATTTGCACCACACCGAAGGTAATGCTCTTTTATTCCACTTCTCTTATTTCTCTGTTTTTACATTAAGTTTAGACTATACTTAGGCGTTTGTAAAAGATTCTTTTATCCTTAAAAGAGTGTAAGGTGCCTCTCTACCTTAAAGGAGATTGTAAGGTGCCTCTCTACCTTAAAGGAGATTATAAGGTGCCTCTCTACCTATAAAGGAGATTATAAAGATGCCTTCCTACCTGTAAAGGGGATTTGTAAGGATACTCTTATCCATAAAAGTATTGTAAATGTCTTCTGCCCTACCTACTGTACTAAAAGGGAGAACTAGTGGAATACCTTATAAGAGGATTCTTGTAGGGAATGGACTAGACTCAGATTGAGTCGAACCACTATAAATCTCGTGTTGTGTGATTGTGCCTATTTTTACTTATTCTACATCGTTTTTAATTTGCAATCACACTTGGGATTATTATTTAGAAAAAAGATTAAATTTTCACTAGTATAACCTATTCACCCCCCTCTAGGTTATTTCACTAAAGTCCAATCATAGACTCACATCACTAGTGGGGACGTAATTCTTTCTTTTATTGGGTGCACGAGAATAATGATACATTATTAGTTTAGTTATAGAATAGTATGGATCCGTCCACTGATGTTAATGTTATATTTCATACTATAACTTAAGGAGTTTGAGACGATTTGAAGGAAAATTTTTCGTAAGTTAAAAACATGCCTAAAGTATATGATCTATAAGAAAAGTTCTTTACTTGCAAGAAAGGTGACAAGCATGTGGGAGAATAGTAAAGTGATCTTAAACTTTTATCTAGGTTGAAATCTAACTTGTAGCCCATCAAAAATCAACTTCTTGCTTGTGAAAAGGTTAATTCCTTCATTAAATGAGGCGTTCTATCGTATCCATGCAAATAGTGGTGGTTATGATTATAGATCCCCTAAAAGAGATTGTAGTTCAGGGGGAGGTCAAGGACGTGGCTTCAACGTTTGTGGAGGATAGCAAAATATAGACTTATAGATGATCATTTCCAAACTAATTGAAGATTAAATAAAAAGTTCATCAAGGACAATACGAAAGATCGAAAAGCTTATTCAGTTTAAGCTATGAAGACAAAGAGGTGTGAAGCAGCATGTTCCTACTCTCTCTCTCTCTCTCTATATATATATATATATATACATATATATATTTAACCGTGAAGGATCAGGTGATACATCAATTTTTTTTTTCCTTTTCCTAAATAACTTGAGACCTCATGGTGAGTATGGGATTTTTGCACACCACAACTCACCAACTATGCTAGGCAGTTGTTGTTGGGTGTGAGAGTTATTGATGAACCTAAATGTTAGGGATATGCCCACACTCCTATAGTTTGTTTTTATGAAATCAAACATATGAATGTATTTCACAATTTACCTTCAAGTATTGTTTTGTACAGACTTCATATCAAAGATCGAATTTGGTGAATGAAAGAAAGAAATGAAGATTGAAGTCATCAAATGAAGAGTATAAACAAATTGTCATCAATGCTTGAAGAAGACATCATAAGAATTCAAGCTTCAAGATGTCAAGACATGAAGCCCAAAGATATGGAATTGCAAATAAGAAGAAAAGAAGATGAAATGCCAAAGAGTGGAAGGTTCAAGTGAAGAAGAATACCACTAGGATAGACTGGTATTTTTTAATATAATTTATAAATTCCACATATTTACGCACACTCACTGCATGCATGTGTATTGCATCATACTAGATTGACCATAGAGCATACCTTGACCAAGTATGAAAAAGTCTCTAAGTGATGAGGAACATATTAGGAAAAATGTGTTCTAGTAATATTCTGTGAAAATCATAATGACCTAACTCAAGGGAATTTTAGATAATCTTAAAGTTTGTATCAGGACATGAACCCTTCATAAATGTAAGAAATCGAGTCACGATTCCAACACAACTAATTTTAGGTTAATCTGAGGTCGGACCAAAACTTTATGGTCAAAATACTGATGACTGGTCAAAATAACAGCATTCTGTCAAAACAGAGTGTATCATACTAGATTGACCATAGAGCATACCTTGACCAAGTATGAAAAAGTCTCTAAGTGGTGAGGAACATATTAGGAAAAATGTGTTCTAGTAACATTCTGTGAAAATCATAATGACCCAACTCAAGGGAATTTTAGATAATCTTAAAGTTTGTATCAGGAGATGAACCCTTCATAAATGTAAGAAATCGAGTCACGATTCCAACACAACTAATTTTAGGTTAATCTGAGGTCGGACCAAAACTTTATGGTCAAAATACTGATGACTGGTCAATATAACAACATTCTGTCAAAACAGAGTCTATCATGTTGGCAGTCGACCTGCTGGAAGCCACGGTTGATCAAAACTGTCCAAGTTCGTAGCTGGTTGACCGAAAGAAAGTCGCAGTCGATTGATGACTGCCTGGAAGTGCCCCAACGGATATATTTTGCCTGAACGACTCTTGGTGATCGATCGGCGACCGATGACGGTCGACTGGTGGACCCAGAATATGACCGTTAGAGCCTGATTTGCTACCTAAAATGTTCTCCTAAGCTCACCTATAAATACTTCTAATTCTACTCATTAAAATAGGAATTAATCGCAACTTTGGAGGAGCATTATTTGAGCATTAGAAGCGAGAATTGGTCTACACCATCTCTTGAGTTCAAGTTCTTCATTTTATATTCAAGAGGAACTCAAGACCAACTACAAGTCTTCATCTACATTTTAGCATTTTTATTGTAAGCATTAAGAAGGTTTCTAAGGTGCATTCTATCATCATTACATATTTCATTTGCACCACACCGAAGGTAATGCTCTTTTATTCCACTTCTCTTATTTCTCTGTTTTTACATTAAGTTTAGACTATACTTAGGCGTTTGTAAAAGATTCTTTTATCCTTAAAAGAGTGTAAGGTGCCTCTCTACCTTAAAGGAGATTGTAAGGTGCCTCTCTACCTTAAAGGAGATTATAAGGTGCCTCTCTACCTATAAAGGAGATTATAAAGATGCCTTCCTACCTGTAAAGGGGATTTGTAAGGATACTCTTATCCATAAAAGTATTGTAAATGTCTTCTGCCCTACCTACTGTACTAAAAGGGAGAACTAGTGGAATACCTTATAAGAGGATTCTTGTAGGGAATGGACTAGACTCAGATTGAGTGGAACCACTATAAATCTCGTGTTGTGTGATTGTGCCTATTTTTACTTATTCTACATCGTTTTTAATTTGCAATCACACTTGGGATTATTATTTAGAAAAAAGATTAAATTTTCACTAGTATAACCTATTCACCCCCCTCTAGGTTATTTCACTAAACTCCAATCATAGACTCACATCACTAGTGGGGACGTAATTCTTTCTTTTATTGGGTGCACGAGAATAATGATACATTATTAGTTTAGTTATAGAATAGTATGGATCCGTCCACTGATGTTAATGTTATATTTCATACTATAACTTAAGGAGTTTGAGACGATTTGAAGGAAAATTTTTCGTAAGTTAAAAACATGCCTAAAGTATATGATCTATAAGAAAAGTTCTTTACTTGCAAGAAAGGTGACAAGCATGTGGGAGAATAGTAAAGTGATCTTAAACTTTTATCTAGGTTGAAATCTAACTTGTAGCCCATCAAAAATCAACTTCTTGCTTGTGAAAAGGTTAATTCCTTCATTAAATGAGGCGTTCTATCGTATCCATGCAAATAGTGGTGGTTATGATTATAGATCCCCTAAAAGAGATTGTAGTTCAGGGGGAGGTCAAGGACGTGGCTTCAACGTTTGTGGAGGATAGCAAAATATAATAAGCCTCAATGGACGCAACAATATGCAAAAACATCAGTGATTGATCGGAATTTTGAAGTGGTGTCTATTGGGTTTATGTGTCCATCAAACCAAATTTAAAGAGCTCATTAATTTAATTATTAGTTTGCATTGTTATATGTGGCCAATTGTTTGTCGTAAGGTTAGAGCTTAAATTCACAATAATAGATAAAATGGATACTCCATTCACACGGTTGTCATTGTACGTCTATATTTAGGAATGTAATTCCAAAATATAATGTGAGATTTTATTGTGACTTGTGACCAGTTGTTAAAAAATCAACAAAGTTGGTTAGAGTAAATCTTAAATTACATTCTCTTTTTTTTCTTTGCTCTGAAGTCTAGACTAATTTTGCCCTATTGAATAAAGGGAATTTGTTCCAAAAATTCTTGTCTAATCCTATGCTTTTGGAATAGTTTCTTTACCCACACTTGTCTATGGTTCAAGAGCTCTTGCTTACTTGTCAAAGCATCTGGGCTTTAATGAGGCACGTCTCTTCCAAAGGACGCCTTAGCTAACTCTTGCTCACTTTTCACTATACCTGGTCATAGTGTAGCACATTGCTTATTCTGTCAGGAAATGACCTAACATAATATTTATAATGTGAGATTCTATAATCTATGTAAAAGGGTTTGACTAGGGATTTTTATTTTCCTGTTGTTGGCTTCTAACCTGGATGTATCAGTCCTCCTCCTTTATTTGGGTTTGGGTCTAGTAGCAAACATTGTCGGAGTTTTTTTAAAAAGTTTACCAAGCCTAAAGTATTTCTTGTTTATGTATCATTTGTTATCTGCTTTGATTTGATAGGAAATGATACATAAGACATCGATGTCCTTTTAAGTCTAATTGGCAATAATCCAATTTTAACTGAGTACCATTAAGTCAAACTTGTTCTACTCAAATTTCTACAGGTACATCCATAACCAACAGTGGAAAAAGAAAGTCAGCAGTCTAAACTCAAAATGTAGGACTAAATAGATTTAAGGCAATGTCAAATTTAACCGGCAAACACAAGTATGTAGGAGAAAAAAATGTTAGAAAATTATTATGAAAAACTTGCGAGAAATGTATTCAATCAGAAGTCAGTATTCATAAGGAGTCATAAGAGACCAAACTTCAACTTTGGGAATGAAAGGTCTGAGCAAAATAATAAATGGATTAATTATAAGCAAAAACTTGATTTCAAGGACAACCATAATTTTTTCAACTATATTGAACAAAACTCTCAGCATGGAACATAACAATAGGCATATTAAAATGGATGTTAAACCCCGAGTCTACCCCTCGATATTGTTGGTGCTTCTGCTGCTTCTTCTTCATTAGTTCATCATGCTTTTTGATAAATCTTTTCACGCCTAGATAGGGAACTCTAAACAAGATACCAATTACTATCTTTTCTTGTCCCGAAGAAATTGTTGGAGAAGATGGTGACTGGAGCGAGCAAATCTGAGAATGAGAATGATGGTAAGAGACTGGTTGGAGATGGGGATCCTCATGGAGATCGTCCTCCTGATAGAGGGAAGCAGAGACAAATAACAAACTTTTGGAGACCTGTGAGTAGTCCGCCGCTGCCTCAATCGGAGTCTACGGAAGCCTCTCTTCCAACTCTGCCTAGACCAACTGATCCAGTGCCTAAGAAATCGTATGCCAGGGCGGTGGGTAGAGTTCTTCGGCGCTAGACGATTTTCCTAAACCTGTTCATGCAGGATCTTCCACGAAGGTCATAATCCCACAGGAAGAATATGAAGAAAGGCTGAACAAATACTGTTTTGCTCTGATTGGAAGATTAAATTTTCGATTCATATCTCTGGATGAAATCATATCTGAAGTTGCAGGGAATTGGATCCTCAAAGAAAAAGTGAAGTTGATTCCTATGGGGAAGGAATTCACCATCTTTCAATTCGATTTGGAGAGGGACATGGCCTCCATTTGGAGACGCGGTTCTACTAAATTGGGCGGGCAATACGTTCGATTTCAAAGGTGGTGTCCCGACTTCAACATCCATGAAAAACCTGTGAACAAAGCTCTTATTTGGGTCAGATTTCCAGAACTGCCTCTGGAATATTGGCATGAGAAGGTGCTATTGACCATGGCAAAAGTAGTTGGAAGGCCAGTTGAGCTTGATCAGCGTACCAAACAAGTTCTGTATGGGAACTTCACTCGTGTTCTGGTTGAGATAAACGTGCAAAGCGAGAGACTAGAGGAGATACAAGTGGAAAGGAAACATCCTGGCATTGATGCCCCTTTCTAGTTCAAACAAAAGCTCATCTATGAGGACTCCAGCGGTAGATGTCGCTATTGCAAAAAAACAGGTCACTTAATCAGTGCCTGTAGAGAAAAAAAAAGGCAGTTGATGCTAAAGCAGCAATGTATGAGAAGGATCCTGGCATTCTAGGGGCTGTTTATGTAGACAAGGAAAACAGTTTGAATATGAGATCTGAGACCCGCTATGCTTCTCAGGGCATGAGGAATGGCAGTGGGGAAGCTTATGATGCACCTTGGCTCGCTCCCAGGGCTGAAGATGATGGTGGTCACGAAGAAGATAACGCTGAGAGGGCCTCCATGAGAGGTGGCTCGAGCGATGTTGCCTCCTCAGAGGGCAGTGATGATGGTGTAGACTCCCACGCTGCAGAGGAGGAGGAGCCACATATTTGGTCAGTCAATCTGCTAAGACACCCATGCCTCAATCAAGGAGACCACCTTTTTTTGTCGCTAAGAGTAGATCTCCTACTATGATTAGAACTCTTCCAATATTTGAGTCCAATGCAAACTTGGAAGTTTTTTTGGAAGGGGAACGGTTAGAAGTGGAGAGGGCTGAACCTTCTTTCAGCCAATCTCAATCTGATCCACTTGGTTTGGCTCAGGGGAGGTCAGATGAACCAGCATTCAAGAACGATTCTGTTTCTTGCCAAGTTGCAGTCGGTCAGGCTGAGGGGATCCGGTATAGCCTACGTTTTGCTACCAAGGGAGGACATCCTGTTCCGTGTAGCTCCACTGTGGACGGCGTAGCCATGGTTGATAGAGATATCTATAAAAAAAGAAAGCAATCAGGGCTGATGGACTATTCAACAAAAGAAAAAAGGAAAAGCCTCCGGTCGGCCTGATCACACCAACACCTCCCATCAATGATCATGCAAGTATTGTTTTGGAACATTCGAGGGATGAAAAATACCTATGCTAGGGATTCTATTCGGAGAATTGCGAGTAAGCACTCCCCCAAAATTATTTGTATCACTGAGCCTATGCTCGATGTTTCAAAATTCCCAAAATTGTTTTTCAATAAACTTGGATTTGCGGCTGACCACATCCATAATGTCAGAGCAAATAGGGAACCCAGCCTGTGGGTGGTGTGGAGAAGTAGTCTCTTGAAGCCTAACATTACCTCTATGTCTGAGCAGCAAATATCATTCCAGGTTCTATGGTAGCGCGGCATGGTGAACATCTCTGCTATCAATGAGAGAAGTCTAAGGACTGATCATAGGAGCCTTTGGCTTGAGTTGGCAGCAGCTCTAACTCCAGGTCTGTGAATGACAATTGGCGATTTCAATGCCACGCTTTTCGATCACAAACGGCAAGGTCCTGGCCGCTTTTGCATGGGTGCGGCATCAGAGTTTGGCGCAATGGTGGACTCCACTTCTATGATCCAAGTCCCCTCTTCTGGATCGAAATACACCTGGAGTAACAACAAGAATAATGGGAATGTCTCGGCTGTGCTTGATAGGTCGTTTGTCAATTCTAATTGGCTAAACTCCTTTACTGACTACATCCAGCAAGTCCTCCTCAGGGCTGCCTCTGATCATGCGCCTCTATTGGTAAGCTCTGCTATCTCTACGAAGCCAAAAAATTTCCCCTTTCGCATTAATAAATTCTGGCTGGACCATGAGGAATTTATAAATGTTCTGGAGAATGCCTGGAATATGGAGTTTCTTGGTTCCTCTCCAATCCACACCCTTGCTCAGAAGCTCAAGAAGCTGAAGCCCATCACAAGGACCTGGTCTCATTCTACTTTCCCTAACTTGAACTTGGAGGTAATGACTTCTATAACTGAGCTTGAGGAGATCCAGAGCAGAACAGAGGCGGAAGGCATGTCCGACCAGCTTTTTTCCAAAGAAGCAGAAGCAAGTTATTGCTACTCAAAGGCATTGGAAACCCACGAAAAAATGTGGGCAGAAAAGTCCAAGGTACGATGGCTGAAGGAAGGAGACAGAAACTCAAGATTTTTTCATGTTATGGCAAAGGTGAAAAGATAAAAAAATGCTATCAAATCAATTCTGAAAGATAATGGAGTAGTGATCAGCGACCTTGACCAAATGGGCTCTTATCTTGTGGACTATTATGCAAATTTTCACAAGAGGGTGGATGCAATAAATCACTCAAAAATTATGGATTTCATTCTTTCTCTGATAAACCATGAGGATTGATTAATTCTGGATGCGCCTCCAACCGATGATGAAATAAAAATGGCCATATAGGATCTTGATCCTGATAGCTCTCCTGTGCCGGACAGATTCACAAGTGCTTTCTTCAGGAAGTGTTGGTCCATCATTCAGATGGACATTGCTAGTGTTGTAAAGTTCTTTTTCACCTTAGGTATGCTCCTGNTTTCTACTTACTGAGCTAGTGAGCTCATCCCACGTGTGCACCCCCTTTTTAGATGATTTTGTAGGTCATACATCTGAGGAGCATGGGGTGGGTCCCATAGTCGAGTTTCCTGAAGAGGATTGGTGGACCCCTAAGGAGTTTGAGCACGGCGTAGACTGCTCGTGCGAGAGCTGTGCTGCGGGACAGTAGTTCTGAGGCCGTGCTGAGCTCACCTTCTGAGGCCGAGCTGAGCTCTTCCTTGTGATGCCGAGCTGGGCACAACCCTTGATGCCGAGCTGAGCTCCAGCCTTGATACCGAGCCGAGCTGTGTACTCTGATGGTTTTGATGATTTCCTGTATATACTTGATATTAGAATTTTATTCTTTTTGTGTATATATCATGCCTTCGGGCCCAAATGTATATAATTATTGTATCACCATTCGGGTATCAAGTATATGGGATTTATTCACAGGTAAAACTTAGTCTTCCGCTGATCTAATGAACTTATGTTAGTGTGCGTATGCTGTGGTGGAATACAGTATCTGATGATCCTGGCAGGTTTGGGTTAACCGGTGTTAACTCGGTCACTGCTCCGGTTCAGTGTGAACGGGGTGTGACAAGAAAAGTCCAAGGTACGATGGCTGAAGGAAGGAGACAGAAACTCAAGATTTTTTCATGTTATGGCAAAGGTGAAAAGATAAAAAAATGCTATCAAATCAATTCTGAAAGATAATGGAGTAGTGATCAGCGACCTTGACCAAATGGGCTCTTATCTTGTGGACTATTATGCAAATTTTCACAAGAGGGTGGATGCAATAAATCACTCAAAAATTATGGATTTCATTCTTTCTCTGATAAACCATGAGGATTGATTAATTCTGGATGCGCCTCCAACCGATGATGAAATAAAAATGGCCATATAGGATCTTGATCCTGATAGCTCTCCTGTGCCGGACAGATTCACAGGTGCTTTCTTCAGGAAGTGTTGGTCCATCATTCAGATGGACATTGCTAGTGTTGTAAAGTTCTTTTTCACCTTAGGTATGCTCCTGAATGGAGTTAATAATTCCTTCCTATTATTAATCCCTAAAGTGGAAAGGGCTCGTACCCTGAACAAATTTAGACCTCTCTGCATGGAAAATTTTGTATGTAAAATTTTGTCCAAAATCATGGCCACTCGAATTAGTACCTTCTTCCCAAAGCTCATATCTCCTAAGCAAGGTGCATTCCAGCGAGGCAAAATCATTCAATCCAATATTGGATTAGCTTCAGAGCTTGCTAATTTGATGGGTAAGACAGCCAGAGGGGGTGGAGTGGACCTTAAGCTGGATATTCGAAAAGCCTTTGATACTTTATCTTGGGAGTTTCTATTTATGACCCTCAAGAAATTTGGTTTCTCTGATCTCATGATTGGCTAGATTCATGAAATTCTTAAGTCCACCAGGATTTCTATCCTTTTGAACTGTGGCCCGATTAGGTTTTTTGGAGCTAGTAGAGGGCTCAGGCAGGGCAACCCTATATATCCCATATTATTCATTATTTCTGAAGAAGTGCTTTGCAGAGGGCTGAACGATCTGGGTAGGAAAGTCCTTATAAAGCCTCTCTCTGGTCCTCGTGGCTATTCTATCCCCTCTCACCTTTATTTGCAGATGATATCTTCATCTTCATGAACGCCGCCAAAAGGAATATCTGTAATCTCAAAGAATTATTGGAGAAATACCAGTCTTTCTCAGGTCCGCAATTTAATTTGGATAAAAGTAAGATGTTCCTTGCGCGCATCCCTGTAATTAGGAAGACTTGGCTTGTTGAAACTGTGGCTATTCCAATTTGCAAATTCCCAACCAAATTTTTGGGTGTTGAAATCTTTCTGGGCCGTGTCAAGAGACCCTCTCTTTTCTTCCATGGAAAAGATCAAAGCAAGATTCTCTTGTTGGAAGGGTAAACTTCTCTCCCTAGTAGGAAGAGTAGAGCTTGTTCGATCGGTCATCTCAGGGATGCCTCTGCACAGCTTCTCTGTCTATTAGTGGCCATCTACCCTCATCAAGTGTCTGGAGAACTAGATGAGGAACTTTATATGGACGGGAGAGATTGATTCCTCGAAGGCCATCATGGTAAAATGGGACTCTATTTGTGAGCCCAAGAGGGAAGGCGGATTGGGCATCAGACGGCTTCGCGATGTTAATAAAGCTCTTCTAGCTAAAATGACTTGGAAAATAAGGAATGGGGATTCAGATCTGACCAGGCTAGTGAGAGCTAGATTCTTAACTAGCCATGGCCTCCTCAAGAAAGGTTATAAAGGCTCTTCCATCTGGCCTGGTATCAAGAGAATGTGGAGCTTTGTGGAAAAGAATGAGAGGTGGATTATGGGTGACGGGAAGAAAATTGACTTCTGGAGACATACCTGGATGGGGCTCAATTTAATCTCTGATCTCTCTGGCCTAGGGGAGACCGCTTTTAGCAATCACTTTCACACTGTCTATATGTTAATTGACAATGGATCATGGAAGCTGCCTCCGGTGGAGTCAAATCTCTTAAATGAAGTCTTTAAATCTATCGAGGCCTTGCCCCTTCCCTCCGTACCTTTGGAGGACAAGTGTGTTTGGAAGCTTGAACCAATGGGAATTTTTTTAGTTAAATCTACTTGGGAAGGCCTTAGAGCGGCTGGTCCTTCAATCTCTTGGTCTTTGGTTGTCTGGAACCAAGACCTCCCTCCTTGTCTCTCCACCTTGGCTTGGCGTTGGCTCATGGCAATCTTCCTACTGATGACAACATCAGGAAAAAAGGAATTCCCATGACTTCCAGGTGTGATATGTGTGGTAGCAGTGAAGAATCCCTTTATCACATTTTCCTTGATTGCAATTTTTCTAATAAAGTTTGGACCAGATCGGTTGCATTGTTTAATGTGGCCTGGTGCAAGCTCCCCACAGTGGCTGATGCCATAAAATGGTGGAAGAACAAAGGAAGATGATGGTCTTCAAAGAGGCCTTGGCTGATTAGTCTAGTGGTGATAGTGGAATCAATTTGGAGAGAAGAAATCAAAGGTGGTTTGAGAACCAAGCTCATCCCATTTCAATGATGGTAGCTTCTATTCTTAAAGATATTACATTTATTTATAATGGCCAAAAAATATCTCCCTCAAATGCTTTGGATTTGGTTCAGAGCAGACGCCTTCTCCTCTCTATTCAGCCCTCTACTACCTCTAATATATTGGAAGTTCATTGGTGCAAACCTTTTGATTCTTGGGTGGAGTTAAATGTCGATGGCTGCACTCTAGGGAACCCTGGCAGAGCGGGTAGAAGCTGGATTTTCAGAGATCACAAGGGGAAAATGTTTTTATCCTTTGGGTTCTACTTGGGAGTGGCAATCAATTTTCAGGCAGAAATATGTAGTATAATAAAGGGTCTCTCCTATGCGCGCAGCCTAGATGTGAGGAAACTCTGGTTAGAATCGGATTCTGCTTCTGTGGTGACCCTATTCCATCATAGACTTATCCCTTGGTTTGTATATCAGGAGTGGACTCACCTTCTCAGCTATGTCAGCTCCATTGAGTGGAAGATATCTCACCGCTTTCATGAAGCAAACCCCATCGCCGATTTTTTAGCAAAAGATTCAGCGAAGATTGGTGTGACTGGAGTCAGAGATATGCTTCTTCGTCACATCCTGGATGAGCTTTTTCTGGATGAAGCTGGTCGGACTAGTTTTCGATTCCATAGATAGCGGTAGTGAGTCTCTGCTGATGGCATTGCCAAAGTTGGAGACTCGCTCTGGTTTTTGTTGAGTTTGTATTGGCTTTGTTTTATATTTTCTTTTTCTTTAATATAATTATGATCTTTTTATCAAAAAAAAAATAGGCATATTAAAATGAAAAAGTGTTCATGGGACAGATTTGGTGGAGGGAATTCATCCCACACCACTTGAGTATGATTGCTTTGTGGGCATTATGAGGACAACGGGTTTCGTGGACCTCTCCTTGTGAAAATAGTGGTATGGGTCTGATGGTCTCTATTGATTGGGATTCGTTACATAGATCAGGGTCTAAGACACATACCTAAAAATAAAAGGGAAATAACTCCACCCGAATTCTCAAACCAAGAGTTAGGGTTCATGTCAGGTTGCGATCCGACGAAAATGTTACACACCTCAATCCACCTTGTGAAAATCGGACTTCAACCCTAAGCATTATACATAATGAATAGGCCGACTAAGATATAAATATGCTAAATATGTACATCCAATGTACAAACAAAACTAAAGAAACATGGTCAGAATATACAAAGATGAAAAAAATGGATCAAATCCACATAGCCATATTCAACTAGCTCTACATGGTTAGTAAATTGAAATATAAAAGCATAAATGCTGAAATAACATAAAATAAGTATAACGAGACTTTAGAATCTAGCATTCAAAATATTGGAGACAATATACAAGAAAAAACAAAGAAAAAGAGAGAAATGATGAAATAGACGTACCACTATCTAGTTGTGCTGCATTGTTAGTGTGTGTGTGTGTATATATATATAGGTCAAACATTGTTAGTATATGTAATGTGAAGCATACATACTCATATACTATAAAAGATCGTGGTGAAATCCTACTCTATCATATATATATATATGATAAATATTACATAATATTTATTCATGACATGCATGCATCATATCATGAGATTTAAACATTCAAAGCTTAAAAAAACATGGAATCCAAAAAATAAACATTGGAATTCATATAATCATGACATTCAAAAATATAACATCATTAAAAACTATGTCAAAGTAATACAAACATGCTAGAAATTACAAAAGCTTAATTTATCATCATTCATATCCTTAAAATACTATGTAATCATCCATAACATAGAAAAATCAAGATGAAAACATACATGCATTGGAAGCATGGGGATTAGGATTATACAAGCATGTAATATAATACAAACATGATGGAATATAATACAACATGATGCACATTAAAAGAGAATAAAACACCCATATGAAACCCATATACAATAAAATGACTGGAATACTTCTAAAACATGCAATTATGGAAAAACATTCATAGCACATCTAATATAGAGATGGAAGTTATCAATATATTCGAATGAGTTAACTAACATAATATACATGGAGTTAATCATAATAAAATAGAAATATAGAATAAATTAGAGAAAAATACACGATAAATAATGTAGGTAATGTTTAGTTCCACAAAACCACTCAAATAGAGTATTAGTTGTGCGAAAATATCCAAAATAGTAACCACCGTACCAATTTTTTGTATTTTTATGAGTTACCCAACGGATGATTGTTTTCCACCATAGATTCATTTCCAATTTATATCTTGGCCATTAATTTTATCTTATTCAAGTCTATGCATTTTATAGTACGAAGACGCAGAGGGTTGAAGTCACCATTGATTACCAATAGATCAGTTGTCGAGAATTACAAAGGGTGAAGTAATTACGAGGAATTATAGATAACAAGGAAATCATTGGAAACCATCGTTGGAAAACTTTAAGACATATTTGGTTAGGTAAATCAATTGGATGACATTCTTTAGAATGATAATTCTTCTTTTTTTTTTTTTTTTGGTTGTTTGGTTCCACTAGGATGACCTTAATAAGAGAGGCACCTGCTTCCACTGAATGACCATATTACAAAGGATGTCTCTCAAATCTGAGTTTACGTCAACACCAACATTCAGATCTAAGAGATGTTCTTACACCCTAATATAAAAGGAAAAAGTGGAAGACATTCTCAAAATTTCTTCCCAACCCACGACTTTCTGTCGCTCCTCTCAAAATCGCTAGAGAGACACACCAGCAAAGGAAACTCAATGGCGAGTCTGCACACTAGGAAACTTGTCAGCGACTACACTGGTATTACATGGCTAGTGTTCTTTTCTCTCTCTACCGCTCTCTCCTCCGTTTTAGTGGATTTCCTTCCTTTGTCAAGGTTTAACCTGTGTTTCAGTTTTAGGGCATTGATTTGTGGTTTTTTTTTTTTTTCCTCAATTTTCATATATGTTTCATTCATTTGTAGGTTAGCAGTGGCAAAGATTTCTACAGACCACCGCGACTTTGCATAATTGTGATTAGGTATTTTTGTCCTCTCTCTCTCTCTCTCTCTCTCTCTCTCTCTCTCTCTCTCTTAATATGTCTCATATGTTGATGTGAATTTGGAGTTCAATCGAATGACCACTTTTCTTTTCCAGTGAAGAAGTTATTGTCTTCATTCTCAGCTTGCATCAAAATATATTTGATTTTTATTTAAGAGGTCGGATGATTTCAGGGGCAAAAATGTGTTAAATCTTTCTTTAGTAGAGTTGCAACTGTTTGTGTCTCTATTCTACTTCTAAGTTGTATGACTAAGGAACCATTGCCTATTTGCATATTTAAAAACTTTATTATTAATATATTGTCTTTGGCTTTGATTGTAGTTCTATATATTTTCACTAAAATGAATCATATATCGCAGTTACCGTATTCAATTTCATTTTAAGCACCTATTAATGATTCTATTAATACAAGTGTTGATTAGCTTATATTGATTCTTTAGATCTTATATTGTGCTTCAAAGCCTAGTAATGAAGGTTCCCAAATAGACTGTAATGACAAGGCTTAGGATATGCAACTCTTTTTATGGGCAAAATCTCTAAGGATAAAAAATCTTAAGTGCAAGCCTATGCTAGAAAGCAATTTCTTAGAGTAAATAGTGTTCCAAATGGTTAATGGAGGAAAACTAATAATTTTATAATAATTAATGGCAATATTTGGATATGATAAGCATGAAGATTAAAGAGTTAAGGAGAAAGAGTTCACTTTTGTATATTAATGAATGATGATCCAGATTTAGGATGAAAAGAAGCAAAGCTTCCCACCTTTCAAATAAACAAGAGCTAGGAATTATAAAATTTCATTACAGGATAAGCATGTCTCATTTAGCCTCAACAAAGACACAACATGGTACAACAATCTCCACTAGGGGAGTTTCAGAAACAGAATCCTCAAATATTCTGTGCTTCATATTGATGTAAGTACTCAAAGTTATAGCTATGTAACTTGATAACCTTAATCATGGAATAAAATCCATCTTATGCTTGTATCCAAATATAACAAAACCTCAAACTACTAACCAGAACCTGAAGAAGAGAACATAGGATGTGTTGTGTGAAGTTCTTTCATCGTTAGTGTTGTTGTAGCCGTGTAGCATTACAATGCATTAATACACTATAGTCTTATATCATTTCTATTAAAAAAATATTACTTATTAATAAATGAAGTCCCTAGTTATTGATTCATTTAATGTTTTCTTAATCCTACCTAAAGTATGAACTTAAACTTCTAGAGAAAGTAATCCAACTTCTGAACTAGAATTTGAACATGGTCTTGTGGTCCATGTTGCATCCTTTTATGGGTGATGCTCCTTGCTCAAGTTACTTGAAGTTAAAATGTCCATAGATGCTTGAACATAGTCCTGTGGTCCCTGGTCCCTGGAAGTATGAACTTAAACTTCTAGGAGGCTGATCTTGAACCAAAGTATAGCTCAAGTAGCTTGAAGCTAAAATGCTCTTGTGGATTACTCACTATTAAAAATAACTCAAAGTAGGAATATGTTTAATGACTCAAAAACCAGCTTTGTGTTAGGCTTCAAAATCTGATCTAACAACCTTCAGGAGTTGTCCAGTCAGTCCCCAAAATGTAGGATTTTATCTGTGTCCAATAGCTGTTATGATTTCTATCCATTCCACATAACAATTGCTAGATTTCAATTTATTGCTACATTTTGACTAGTTCAGAGGTTGTTTTGGTGTGTGGCATGAATTACTTTTAGGCATTACCGGTACTATCAGATGTGAATAATTGATGTTTTTTCTTCCTAATGAAATGAATTGTACTTTGTTTTCTCGTGGTAGACCTAGTTCTGGGGTGACAGGTAAAAAGAAGAAGAAGAAATGAAGTGCAAAAAAGATTAGTAGTCCTTTGAAGGTGATAGCTAATGCAATTGTGGAGATGGCCAGGCATGACTCCTGGAAGGAATTTGCATAAAACTTATGTGTTGAGATTGATGCACTACTAGGAGTTGAGTTCGAAAAAAGATTGTGTGCTAAACAATTCTTCATGCAACAGGACTTAGCTTCCATCTTCTTGAATGCCAATGAGGCAGATAAGCCCACGGTGTTTGAATACTACATGAAGAATAGCGAGGTTGGTGGTAAAGAGTGAGGAGGCGTCACTTTATTTCCTTATGATTTGTGTGTTGTTTCAAAACATGAGTAAATGGTTAGAGAATTTAGTTTATTGACTTGAATTTAGACTTATGTTAGTTGCTTAGATTATTCCTATGAATATATGTTTAAGAATTTAGTGTTTATGACTTTCTTTATTTAATACTGTCGTGACTATCTTTATCTAATTTAATCCAGATGGATATTGTGGCTATATGTGATATTTGTGGAAATAAATGTAAGATACTAACAACGAATACTGAGAGTAATCCAGGTAGAAGATTCTACAAATGTTGGATACATAATTTCTTTTTTATGTGGGTGGATCAATTAAGAATGTGTGCTTGTGGACAAAGGCAATGCAAGGTTCAGAGATGCATTAATGAATCATATGTAGGACAAGATTTTTTTTCTTGCCCGCAGTCTAGTCCGGTATAACTATACAAACCTCCCCTTTTAATGATATGACTACATATTCTACTGTAGAATTTACTAGACTTATAACTATTAACTATTTGTACTTACTTATGTAGAGTATGTAGGGTAAAGATAGAGGATGTGGGATGTTTAAAATTATAAGTGTTGGGGAAGCTTCAACTACAAAACAGGAGGTCGAGAGTAAATGATCGACCAACCACTACAATAACATTACAATTGTTAACTGAATATATTCAATGATATATCAAAGGAACAATAACAACTTTAGATAAATATAATAAAATGTTAGAGAATGTCCTAGAGGCTATGAAAAATCTTGATATAAAAAAATAAAAATTTCATCTCTCTTTACTATGGACAACCTTTTAATATATTTTGTCATGGTTTTATATAATGACTTAAGACAGATAATTGTACCTAATTTAAAACAAGTTTAAGTCTCATGGATGGTGCTCTTTTCGTAATTTACTAGACATTGTCTTGCAAAGAGAGAGATGTGTGTATAGCTTTCTGCAGAACTTGGATGAGTGGATGAGTTGCACTTCTTACGCCGACTCCACACTTAGATTCATTTATAATCCAATTTAATGATAATTAGAAGAAAAGATACGCTCTCATGGAAGACCCAACTAGATCACCTCTCCAACTTAATGAAGGGAATATCTAGTGTTAAGTCATAAAATGTCGCTAGATGCCTTTTCCTCTCATATGATGAGGTTGATTGAATTATGTAGGAGGTCCCCCAAGAGAGTGAAGGTATGAATTGCATTCCACTACCTTTTACCAATTAGGGGAACTAAGTAATAGCATATGCCTTTTTCAATGGGAGTCGCTTTTTGTTTAATGGAATAAGAGTGTAGGTTTTTTGGATCGTAATTTCTTAATAGTTATTAACCTTATAGTATCTAACTTATGTTAAAAATAAAAGATACCAAAGAATACTTAGATTTTAAAGTCATAAGAATGTATCACTTTAGTGTAACCAAACAGTTTTATAAGAAGAATCACTACACAGGATTAGGGTAACAAAACAATTTTATCGGAAAAATCACTACACAGATTCAGGGTAACTAAACAATTTTTCAGCAAGAAACATGTACCACTCAAGGCAACAAAGCGATTTTTTAGCCAGATAGGTAGTTCAGAAGCATGTCTCTCAAAAGATTGACATCCATATTCGATACATGCACCATTTGATTTATGCAACCAAACGCATCCTTAAATTGTTCACAATGAAACATTGACTCATGAACTTTTAAACTATGAAATGTAAACCCTAAAGTGGATCCTCGATAAAGATGGACCCTTGCTGAAGAAAGACCATTAACACAAAAACATAGAACTATGAAACTTTAAACTTTGAAATTAGTGAATGCCGGTTTGATTTAAGATTCTGTTTTGATTTGTAGAAAAAAAAATATAATGAAACCTAAAGATAGATCATTCTCTCTCTCTCTCTCAACAGAATTGACGGTTGAGTTGAACCCAAAACTAGCCGAAAGAAAAAACCTTTAAGTTAGAAAACAATCTCGTTAATATATATATATATATATAATATAATATACATATATGAAAGAGGGATAAGTATGCTAGCGGATAGCACCAATAGGATCACATGATGGAGTATCATTCAGGAAGGATATGAGGGTCATTTAAAAAAAAAAGAAAAAAAGAGATAGACACAATAGGTGCTAGCATACTTGATATCGGTGGCATATCCACCATTTTCTCCTATAAAAGTATGTACTTCCATTTTTTGGCAAACTTTTCAACTTGACCTAAATGCCCCCATTTACAATTAAGATTATGACTAAAAAATTCTTAAAAAAAAAAAAAAAGCACCAAATAATATGAAGAAGGTACCATAATTATTTAAAAACAACCAACTGTAATGAAAAAATAAATCACTACCATAATTATCTCCCTCTCTCTCTCTCTCTCACTCTCTCTTCCCTAAACGTGTGGGAGAATTTAAAAAATAAAAACTTTATAACTCATAATTATTCACTACCATAATTATCTCCCTCTCCCTCTCCCTTCCCTTTAAACATGGGGAAGAATTAAAAAAAATATATATCCATAAATCATAATTATCCATTCCATAAATCATAATTACATAACAGCTTGGCTGAATATTTCCTCACTTGGAGATTTGAATCGGTCATAGCTGGAACGTATCGGAATCGTTTTGGATTAGTCTGAACCGGCCCGTAATTGATGTGTAGGTCCATAGGCCTTGTTTCTGATATGGATCGGACCAAATTGGCCTATTGAATCTAATTTCTATATCCCAACTGGCTGAAACGTTTCGTACTCAATTGGTTAATTGACCGACATTTTTCCAACAACAAAAAAAAAAAAAAAAAAAATCCCACAATTCATAATTATCCCCCCCTCTCTCTCTCTATTCCCTAAACGTGGAGCAGAAACCCCCATTATTTATATAATTATCCACTAATATAATTATCTCCCTCTCCCTCTCACCCTCTCTTCTCTAAACGTGGGAGAGAATTTAAGAAAAAAAAAAACTCCATAATTCATAAGTATCTCCCTGTCCCTTCTACTCTCACACGTTCCTCTCACTCTTTCTTTTGTACATCTCTCTCTCTCTCTCTCTCAAAGCTGTCAAAAGCTTACATGGAGCATTCCCCCGTGGGTGGGTTAGACGGTGCTGGCTACTAAGATCAGGAAGAAGATTGGGGCAGAGTAAAGTTAGACAGTACTGGCCTGAAAGCGTTCTATTTCTCTCTTGGAATCTCTAACTTACTGTGGTAGACTTGTATGTTTTATGTGTTATACTCTTTTAGCTTGTTTGTCCCATAATTGGACTTCTCTCTATGTCTCACCCCTACATTGTTTCTCTGTGATAGTATGTTCAATTCATTTTTTTTTTTTTAAATTAAATGTGTTACATTCCAAAGTTTGTGTTACTGTTAAAGTTCCTTATGGACACTGCTTTTGGTTCCTTAAAGTTCCTCTTTAATGAACTCTTTGAAAGGGTTTCCCTTTTGGTGTTACCTATCGTAGATCTAATAATCTGTTTGGTGAATTTCTAAAGGTCAACCCTCTGTTTGCCACTGTTGGGGTTGCTGTCGGAATCTACGGGTTTCAGTCAATCTGTAACATAGGCATCAATCCTGAAGTCAGGTATTCTTTGATCTAGTTCGTTTCATGTGTGCATAGGTAGATTACATGCGGGTTTCATCTTGATGGTTCCAATAAAAATTACATGCCCTGTGTTCTAGATTCTCAGAATTTTAAGATCAATTTTCCAATGAATTTGTGGATATGTTCTACTGCATGCCCTATCTATATTATCTCCAGAAGTTAGATGGGTTTGTTGCGTCTTCTATGATAAAATGTTTATTGAATAAAAATAGTTTACACAAGAAATCTGGATGAATAATTTCAACAAATATGAAGGATTAATTGTTCTTCATGAGTGTTATTGGCTTCTATAAATTAATAATACCTATCTAAGAGTTCTTAGAAATACCAAATGATCGGGTAAAACTAGGAGCATTCTTTCTTGTTCTTGACAATATGAGCAGCCCTCGGGGGAAAGGATTAATATTAGGAAGCTTAGAAAAAATAGACAAACCATGGATTTTAATCGAATGAACATGATTTGGATCCTTGACAAGGGATCATGGCCTCTACCTCCAACGCATTTGTTGTTTTTTCACAATCCAAGCCATTGAAATATTACGATAATTTGAAGCACATGTAGCCTCTTTTATTTGATTCTCATGTTTATCGTACCACACAGATCAATGAATAAGTATTCTTGCAACCTCACCTTCTTTTTTTAATATTGTCATGAAATAAAAAGTTGCCAATTTGCTTCAGCAAATGCATTCCATCTTATCACTCAATGGAAATAATTGTGACGAAACAAATCTGCTAGTTCATTGATCTTTTTAGATGACAGACATAATCAAGGGAACCCAAAAATAGAGGGTGGGAAATGGAAGTAGTTTTCTGTACTTTGTGATTGAGGTGTAAAGCTATTACCACTTAGCTTTTCTTTCCTTATGTCAGTCTCTTCCTTGTAAGAAATAAATTGTAAAAGCAATGACCATTACAATTTCTTTTATAGGGAAAATGTCAGATATTGATAACATAAAACAACTAAAGCCTTTCCAAAGGGATTGGAAGGTAAGGGTTGCTATAGTTCAACGGTGCAACCTTATATATTATAAAAATGATAAGGGTTCTAGAACCCTACAAAAGTTAGTACTAATGGATGATGAGGTATGTTATAGTATTTTAACTTATTAGAGGGAAATGATAATATCAAACCCTAATTTATGAGAGTAATATTTATACAAGGGAATCGAATACAAGCTGTGATGTTTAATGAAATCGTTGAGAAATTCAAAGACACACTGATGAAGGGAAGGACATATTCCATAAATGATGGTTTGGTGAAAAGAGTGAATCCAAAGTTCTCGAATATCAACAAAGATTGCGAATTAACTTTGAACAATATGATGAAGATTGAGGAAGATGAAAACATTATAGATCATGAATGATTTCATCAACTTGATGGAATTAAATAATCAGAAAGATGAATCAAATAATGTATTTGGTATGTATATTAAATCTTTCTTAAACATAGCTTTATTGTTTTAAATTATATTTTGGGTCGAAAAAAATAACATTTTATGTATTTAATCATCTTTAATTTAATTTTCAGATGTTCTGGGATAGTTAGCAATGTTCAAGATCTAAAAATGATAAAAAATTCTACATACATTGTGGCAAGGTTCAAACGAGAATTGCAAATAATTACCCAAGAGTGAGTGTTTCTTTTAATATTAATCTTAAAAATTGTTTCACATAATAATTAATACTTCTCTGCATTAACAACTCTGATCATATCATGTTAAATTTGTGGGGAGATTATGCCAAAAACGAAGGCCAAAAGCTAATGAATATGTCTTCAAAGAAGCCAATGGTTGATTTTAGATCTACTACTTCGTCAACATATCATGGTAAAATATTCATATTTATTTATAATTATAACTTAAACAATGTTAATTTCATCATAACATATAATATAGAATAATAACTAAACATTTCTATTACATAGGTTTCTCACTTGTTACGAGTGGAACAACGTCAATCCAAATCAATCCTAAAATTAATGAAGCTGAGGAGTTGCGAGAATGGTAAATGAATCATACCCTGTATCCAATAATTTTATGATTAAATTTCTTGATATTTCTATTTTACAGGTCTAAAGCAAAAGTTGGAATGAAACAAAACTAATTCACCACTATCAGAAGACCTAAAATAAAATGTTACTATAAAAGGAGTTACTGAACATCCAGAATCTTACTTCAAAGTAGCAACTAATAATTACTACTTATCAATTTTTTCATCTATAAAAATTAATATCAACCATTTATTATTATTATTATTATTATTATTATTATTATTATTATTATTATTATTATTTTAAATAAATAATAATTATCTAATATTTTTGAAATTTAAAAAAAAATATTATTGCATTGAAGGGTTCATAATTACTGTTGGAAGTGAAAAATTATGGTACAATGCATATAAAGTCTACAACAAGAAAGTACAACTGACATCAACCATTGCAAGTTGTGACAAATGTGGAAATGATACTATGGATTACACTCAAAAGTTCATTTTAAACATCTCTTACAATTAAAAAAAATACAGATTTTAAACTATAATTATATTTACCTCTCTTACAATGATACTACGGATTACACTCAAAAGTTCTCTCTCTCTCTCTCTCTCTCTCTCTCTCTCTCTCTCTCTCTCTCTCTCTCTCTCTCTCTCCTGGTCTCTCCTACTTTCCTTTTTCCCTTTATTTGCACATGCTTAGGTTCTTTTCCCTCTTTCACATAGAACCTATGCGTACATAACCCTAACGATCAATGAATCATTTGCAACAGCTTTAGAATATCAGATCTGAAAATTCGAAGATCAAAGTGTCTTTTTATCTGAAATTATAAGTACCAAAATTAAACATCTGATTATCTATTTGATCTCATTAACTAACCTATGATGAAGTCTTCTTAATAAATGTAAGCATATTTATTGAGGTCGCTGATTTCATTCACTTGAAGACCTTTACTGTATGCCTTGAGTCGATAACAAAAATTCCTCTATTAATCACCGAATTCTTTCAGTCTTGGGAACATTTACAGTATGCATTGATTAAAGCTTATCAGAAGTAAAGTTAATTACTTCAAAATTAGATTTTTTCTTTAATATTGGGATTGTATATATTAAATTGCAATGGTGTTTCATGTATGAATGTATCAAAGAAGGCCTTACTCTAATAGGCATACTCTTTTAGTGGTTTTCTACTCTACGTGACAATTACGTTATCATAGGATCAAAGTATTATGTATTCTTTTTTAAACTCAATTTCATTTGTCTGGTATTCAATCCTTTTCTCTTTCTCAATCCTCCTACCTTCTCACTAAGATCCTCTCCTTCCTTCGATTATGTTGCAGGGACCAATTGATAGCCCACCAAAGTCGATCTCTTGATTCTTCAATCGAGACTCGAACAACTGTCACAGGTAAGCTTTCTTTAGAGCTTTCTTTTTGAAAAGAGGTCTCTATTAGTTAAGATTTCCTGTAGATCTATGCACTAGAACCAACCATTGAGAGGTGCTTTAGGAATTTTTTTTCTTTCTTTTGAAAATGAAATTATTAGTAAGACATAAGAAGAAGATCACAGACATCAATCTCTGTAAGTTTTAAGACTATTATAGAAATAACAATGACCCTGAATTAGTGCAAAGGAATAGAACAAGAAACATCAAAAAACAGAAAGGTATTACCTTGTAATCAGAAGCTGTTGGCCTAGAAAAAGCCAACATATCCCAATTTTTCTTTTTCTTTTTTTAAACTAATCATTTTGACCTTCCAACCTCCTTCAAAGGTCTGACAATTTCTTTAAATTCAAATGGTCCAAACAATGGCATGAGGGACCATTCTTGACAGTCCGACCAACTCCTTCATCTATTTGTCTTCCAAAGAATGAGTAATGTGAATTTAAAGAATTTAAATTTATTCAGTAGTTTATGTTCCTCACAATTAAACTCAAGCTTTATTTATGGACCACAAAATTAAGAATTTCAAAAATTAAAAAACAATAACTATACAAGTATTTATATATGAAACTTTACAAAAAAGTTTAAATCCCAATTGGTGGTAAAACTATTGCATTGGGTCTTAGTTTTGAGACAAGGATACCACTAATGTCTGTGAATTTTGCCACAAGGGGAATATTCATCTTCAATTTCAAAAAAGGAAAAGCCTTGTGGTGGATTCTAAATGTGAAGAAAGGATCATATGAGAGAGGTTCTAGCTTGTATGAGAATCTGATTGAAACTCTATAAAAAGTTCCTTTGAGAAACACTTAGTAGTTAATTACTACTAACATCTAAATAACTACTAAAATATCAAGAAAGGGTGGGATAAAAAATTGAATTATCGACCTTTCCTATATTTAATGCTTCTGAATCAATGATTCAAAGCAAATTGCCATTGAGATCTATTTATTATACAACAGATCTAATACCACAAGTGTAAGTGATAGCCTGTTATAACTATTTGAAAAATTATTGTTTAATCAGTGCTGAACTTTAACATTGTTGTTAAATAAATTATTTTGGATTCAAGTAATTTAATTTTTTTATTTCACTCATTTTTCATGCAAGATTATAATGACATCAAGGAAATAACTTACAACAACTCAGCGGCAAAGATATAATGAAAAAAAAAAGGAAGAGATATGAAAATCAGAAAAGAAAAAAAAAGAATACAATTGATGAAGGTAACAAAGTTATTCAAGGTTCAATATCAAATTACTATCATAAACTAAATTATCAACAAAATTAATGCATCTGATCTTCTTTTCAAATGTATATTTATCAGTTTTTATTTATTAATTTTTATAGTATTGATTGATATACAGGAGATTACGAGCCAGAATGCTTAAATTTACATGTGCTAAAATAAATACAGCCATGCAAATTTTAGCACATGCAAATTTTGTGGGTCTAAAATATTTGAATATGAACCACCATCCTTTTGTTGTTTCAATGGAAATGTGGTTCTTGCTCCTACCATTGTTTCAAATGCATTATATAAATTATTCACATCCCAAGAAACTGAAGTTGTTGAGTTTAGAAAATACATATGTGTTTACAATAGCATATTCTCATTTACTTCTTTCGAAGTTCGGGTAGACAAGCAACTAGCCAATGCTAAAAAAGGAGCATATACATTCAGGGCTCAAGGTCAAATGTATCATAATTTGCGATCAATATGCCTAAAGGAAGAGGACAGACCATGTTATTTGCAGCTATACATTTATGATACTAATAATGAACTTCAGAATAGAATGAAGATAATAGAAGATTCAAATCTAAAAAAACCTATCGTGTAGAAAATAATGGATATTCTTCAAAATAATCCATATGCACGTTTCTTTAGAAGCCTGAAAGATGTGCCATCATTAGAGAGCCATAAGATAATTATTAGAAGCGACATAAATCTGGAGCAAAGAGTTTATAATGCACCATCTATCGATCAAGTTTGAGCTATTCGGATTGAAGGGAATAATCCTAATAGGAGGTAAACTTGTGATATATTAATCCAAGGATACTCAGGGGAGAAAGCATAGAGCAAATCATTATTATGGATGTTATGATGCATTACAATATCCTCTTCTCTTCCCAAATGGAGAAATTGGATGGCATAGGCGTATCAAAAAGAGAACGGAACCATATACTGTTTTACAAGGTATAACAAGAGAAGAAGCTATAGTTGATAATGAAGCAATCGACAATGAAGGTATGTGTTCAAAGAAAAAATAAGAAACAGGGTATCTCCAAGAGCCTATTACTGTCAGAAGCTTCAAATTCGAGATAGTGATCAATCTGTTCTTTTGTATGCTGGGAGATTGTTACATCAATATGTTGTAGATATGTATATCAAGATAGAAACAACAAGATTGAATTACTATCGAACTAAACAATCAAATATCAGAGTAGAGCTATATCAGGGGATATTGATAGTATTTTACCTGGAGAAATAAGAGGTGATCAAGTAGGGACAAAGGTGGTTCTACCTACATCATTTATTAGAGGGCCAAGAAATATGAGGCGAAGATATTTTGATGCAATGGCTTTAGTACAACAATTTGGGAAACCAAATTTATTTATCACTATGACATACAATCCATAGTGGATAGAGATACAGGAAGAACTATATCCTGGGGAAATTGCACAAAATAGACTCAGATCTTACAGTAAGGGTATTTCGAGAATAATTACATGATCTAAAAGCCACACTATATAAGAAGTTCATGTTTGGAAGAGTATCTGCATATGTGCATGTTGTAGAATTTCAGAAAAGGGGGTTACCACATGCACATATATTAATAATTTTGCAAAAGGATTACAAGATCACAAATCCAGATCTATTTGATAAATATGTTTGTGCTGAGATTCCAGATCAAGATCAACATCCAGATTTATTTGAAAAAGTTGTGAAACATATGATGCATGGACTATGTGGAGCTCGTAATAAACATAATGCATGTATGAGGAATGAAATATATAAGAACATATATCCTTGATCTTTTAATCAAAAGACAATGCAAGGAAGAGATTCATATCCCATTTATAGGAGAAGGAATAATGGAAGACAAGTAAAAGTGCGTAGACATTACTTGGATAATAGATGGGTTGTTCCTTATAATCCTTATCTACTGACAAGATATGACTGTCACATCAATGTTGAAATATGGTCAGGGTTAAAGGCGGTAAAGTACCTCTACAAATATGTGTATGAAGGTCACGATCGTGTCGCTATTTCCATATCATATAATAATGGAGAATATATGATGGATGAAATTAAGCAATTCAGAGATGGAAGAGATGGATATCTGCACAAGAAGCAATGTTGAAAAATTTTTAATTCAATTTGGATGAAATGTTTCCATATGTTATAAACTTGCAATTGCATCTACCAAATAAACAAATGATTTGGTACTGGGAAAAGCAAAATTTAAAAAATGTTCTTCATTTAGAGAACACATAAAAAACAATACTTATAGAATTTCTACAAATGAACTCTGATTATCCAGAACGACAAAAATATCTATACAGAGAAATTCCTGAGCATTATGTATAGAATAGACAATCAAAATGTTGAACCCTAAGGGTCATAAAAGAATCAATTGGACATGTCAATTCAGCCAATCCTTCAGAAGGGGAAAGATTTTATTTAAGATTGTTACTGAATCATATAAGAGGCCCAACTTCATTCAGAGATCTCTTATGTGTTGATAACATTCTTACTTCATCTTTAAGGAAGCAGCATAAAAAAGATGACTACTAAGAAGTGATGATGCCATTTCTGATTGTTTAAAAGATTCAGCCCACTTTCATATGTCAAATATTGTTCGTAAACTTTTTACAATGATACTTGTTTCTTGTGAGCCAGGGGACGTTAGAAAGTTATGGAACAACAATTTTAAGGCAATGTTTGAAGACATCAAGAGAACAAGTGGGACAGTTGAATATCACACATTACAAACATTGAGAGGTGTCAATTCATTCTTACAAAGCATGGGAAGAAGCATTCAGGAGTACGAGTTGCCACAGATTGATAGTCATCTTGATATATCAAATGGAAATCAACCAAGAGAAATTGAAGATGAATATTCGATAAATATGACATTAGAAGAATATGAGGCGGCAAATAAGCTCAATGTTGATAAAAAATGCACATATGATATAATCCTACAACATGTTGAATCCAAAAATAGTGGAATTTTTTTCATTGATGATCCTGGAGGTATAGGGAAGACATTTCTATACCGTGCAATATTAGCAATAGTAAGATCCAAATCTGAAATTGCACTTGCAATAGCTACTTCAAGAGTAGCAGTTGCAATAATTCCAGGTGGTAGAACAACGTATTCAAGATTTGAAATTCCAATAAATATTGACAATTCAACTGTATGCGGTTTCTCAAAACAAAGTGCTACAGCTGAGTTAATCCATAGAGCAAAAGTCATAATATGGGATGAAGCACCAATGGCTAAAATACAAGCAATTGAAGTTGTTGTAGGTCATTACAAGATATTACAAAAGCAATAGAGAATCATTTGGTGGAAAAGTCATTGTTTTCGGAGGTGACTTCAGACAAGTTCTACCAGTTGTTCCTTAAGCTACAAGAGCAGATATTGTAGATGCAAGTTTGGTAATATCATATCTATGGGAAAAAATGATAAAGATACAATTGACAACCAACATGAGGGCAATAACTGATTCAAGATTTAGTGTGTTTTTATTACGAGTTGGCAATGACGAAGAATTGACTTATTCAGAAAATCTGATATGGATCCCAAATGAAATGTTGATAAAATGCAATGAGTCATATAGTGTCGAAGAAGAATTGATAAAGCAAATATTTCCCTCATTACAAAAAATGGGTCATTCAACTGCATATATTAAAGAACGAGGAATATTAGCAACGAAGAATAAAATGGTGGACAAAATAAATGAGAAGCTTATTGAGCAATTTCCATGGGATAGCATTACATATTACAACTTCGATTCAGCAACTGATGATACATAGACAAATTATCCAAAAGAATTCCTAAATTCATTAAGGCCTAACGGACTACCACCTCATAAGTTTGTCGGGAGTTCAAAAGAAATGTCATTCTATTACGCAATTTAGATCCTGCAAATGGAGAATGTAATGGGACACGATTAGTTTGTCGGGAGTTCAAAAGAAATGTCATTTTAGCAGAAATTGCAGTTGAACAATTCTTAGGTAACATTGTTCCTCTTCCAAGAAAACCATTGTGCCCAACTGAAAATGAAGGATATCCTTTCCGCCTCAAAAGTGAGCAATTTTCCATTAGATTATGCTTTGCTATAACAATAAATAAGTCACATGGACAAACTATACCACAGGTTGGTATATATCTTCCCTAACCAGTATTTTCCCATGGGCAATTGTATGTTGCTTTATCAAGAGAAATATCAATGGCAACAACAAAGGTTTTAATAGGAAATGACATGGACAGAAAAAATGAAGGATCTTATACCAAGAATGTGGTCTACAAAGAAGTATTATTACAAAACAGGTACAATAACACAACTTTATTATAAATAATGAAATATATATATATATATAATATATAATAATATAAAATATAATAAAAGGGTAATATAAGTAGCCCTAGCTATTAGTATTACTAAAAGAAAAAAATTTTGTACAGGTTAGAAGATGATTCAAATTGCCTTGAGAATATCAACCATGCGGTGACACCATAAATAAAGGACATCAAGGTTTGTATTGTATAAGAACAAAAAATTGGGACATCAAGTTTTGAAGCATTCCATAGAGATTCTTACCGTATCCTATTTGAAAATCCATAACTACAATGTAATGAGCACCCATTTTTTTTTTCAAATACTTTATTCTAAATTTAATTATGGATTTGTTGTTATTTAAATTTTATTGTCTGGGAAGCTATATTTTCCTTTGATTTTCCATAAATTAGACGAAAATGGTATTAGATGGTATTTATAAGTTTTCTCTGGTCACTACATTATGAGAGTAGTTACAGTAGTTAGCATTTTTGGGCGTTAGTTTGCCTTCAAATCCTTGAAGTTTTGGTGGTTCTTTTCCTTGTTTTTACTACAAAATGTATGCATTTCTTACTTTTTTCCCCTTACCTGAATTTTGATACATAATCCTCCACTACATTTGTGCCATGGAGTCTCTAAGAAGGCTTGTTACTCTTTTCTTATAAAATTTATTTGAATTCCAAAGTCCGAATGCTAAAATGAATATATAAATTTATGAGTTCAACTACTGGATGTGGTAATGAAATTTATAACGGGTTCCCCTTCCCCCCTCCCCATATTTTAGATTCTTGTAGAAATTTTATAGCCATTGGGGAGGGAGAATCTTTGTTTAATCAAGCGTGTAATTGTTGGAATCTTTGAATTTTTCTAGGTCTTCTTCGAAAAGTCTATTGACAACAACAACAGCACCAAACTTAGCCTTATCCTGACTTAATTGGGTCGGCTACATCGATTCAAATAAAACAAAGTAGGAAAAATAGAGGTCTAAACAAAAAAGGAGGATGATGAGATGAGAAAATAGGAATAGCAAATGACGCGAAAAATGAAAAATGAACAATGACAAATGGAAGATGAAGAGTGATAAAAATATAAGTTTTTCACTTTAAGAATTCTTATATTTAAGATCCACATGCCAAGTATTCCAATATTCTTCTCTAGGTATTTGTATTCTGTATCAAATTGATAGCTTCTTTCTTGGGTTGATTTATGTTACACTCGTGCTCTAATCCAGTCTAATTTGAACTGTCGTGATAGGCCTCGGATCAGAAATCGGAAGTACGATCGGGTTTTGGCTCGTGGCTGCACATTTTCAAAGGAATAGAGATGACCCCACATGTTCATGCATCACTTACCTATCTAACTGGAGGGGATTCATACCTTCTGATCCCAGACGATAAGTGACCTGACTCCCCACACTTGAATTTCGACATGCATTAAAATTACCGAATAGCCTTAAGCATGTTTGAGGGTAGCCACCCGTGCAAGACCATCTATGGGACAGCAAGCTGTCTTGGCCACCGAAAACAAGCCACTGGAAGTAGACTGGGCCTGGATCCGGTGCCTGTTTTTGGTGGGTTGACAAGCTGCTATCAAGGTTTCGATGCCCGTGGTTCCCACCACTCGCATCGTAAATGACTCTGGATGATCCCAAATCATCCTCCACACCTTCCTTGTGATGTGAGCACTTTATGGACCAAAATGTGTGAGTCCTCGTGCTTCGAATTTCATTTTAACTCGATTGGTTCAAAAGTGGTCCAAACCACACAAACCCTAAGGCCCACTGAAGTTATAAGTTGGGAAATGAGTATTCATTTCCTCATTTCCCTTGTGCCCAACATAGGAGAGGGGAGAAAGAGGAGAGTAAGGAATAAGAAGAGGAAGAAGAAGAAGGTTGGAAGCTTACATTGGTGTCGAATGCCGCCTTGTTGCTGAAATCGTTGTCGGAGGTAAGTACAACCTCTCATACCATTCTCTCTCTTCATTTTGACCTAGAAAAAGCTAGGTATGGATGGAATTTTGATATACAAACCATGTTAAGGTTGTAGGATGAGTGTTCTACCCTCCCGGTGTTGTTGTCGAGCTCGAACCAAGCCCGGTGAGCTCTGGCAACATGTAATGCCAAAAGACTAACTATAGTTTCGATCGTTCGATCGACGTATCACCTAAATGGATTGATGGAATTGGAATTTTCTTGGCTTATAATGATGCTAGGAACATCCCCTATAAACTCCATGGAACAAATCCTGACGATCGGGCCCAAGTCAAAAAGCCCCAAAATAGTTGGACTGCCCTGAACCACCACCGAAAACAGCCCACTGGATCCACTGGGTCTATTTTCGGTGGCATATTTTCGATGGACATGGGGCTTTATGTGCTCTTTGTCACCTCCATCGAAAACAAGACTGATATTTTCGGTGAAAATGCCTTGTTTCCGGTGGCTGTTTCCAGTGACAATATTGTCACTTAGGAACAGTGTCTGTACCCTTTGGGGGTGACCTGTGTGAGTCCCTCCCAATGTTTCTATCATGTACTAATGTATGATTCCCTTTGTGTCTAGGACAGCGACGTGCACGTGCCCCAAAGACGGAATTGAATTGATCGATCAGTGGCCATACTTGAACCCGAACACACCCGATCGTAAAATAGGTAAGGGATGAACTGTGTTTATTTTCAGAATGTTTATTATTATTAAATTGCTCACATGCTTAGACTTATATTTTTAATTGTAATTGCTCGAATGCGATGATGATATGTTATAATTGCCATTTACGATTTTGATATGAATTGTATAGAAATGTATGATGGGATTCGATGTGGCCAAGGTGGTACTGATACCGTGATCACTGTGTGTTTGGTTGTGTTTGTGAGATGGAATCTAATGTGGCCAAGATGGTATCAGTGTCGTGATTGCCGTATGTATGTTGCATTTATGCATTGATTATGAGCATTAGAGTTAGTTGTAGTCGCGGGTTACACTTTTTGGCTAAGGTCTCACTGGTATCGTGTACCCCAGGACTGCATTTGGAAATGGATGCGCTTTATGGCCGAGGTCTTGCCGGTGTTGTGTAGTCCATACTCAACTGCTATTTACATACTAGATTAGGTAAACGGTCGTGGGTTACACTTTATGGCCAAGGTCTAGCTGGTATCGTGTACCCCAGGACTGTATTTGGAGATGGATTATACTTTGTGGCTGAGGTGTCTCCGGTATCATGTAATCCATACTAATTGTATCATTATGAAGGCATGTAATATATAAATGGTTAAGTATCACTTCCTATACTACGCACCCTTGCCAACAGGGGTTGAGGTGTTGGATAACCCATTATGGTGTGTTTGATGTCCCTTCCTGAAGTGCCACACCTGCGGTGCGATGTGATTGTAGCTGAAGGTAGGAACCTGACTGGCGTGGTTGATGTGTTACCGATGCCATGACTGCCAGGAGGGGATTATCAGAGTTTTTCTGGGTGACCCATGGACACATACGGGGACTGGCAGGTTTCAATTCATGGCTAGAGTTTGTATCCTTACGTAGTCAATGTCGCTTCCGAGACGAAGGATACTGCCTAATGCAGCATAGTAGCATTTACCAGACTTAGTTTGTATTTTTAGGTGGATAATAAATAAATAAACTGCATCACGAGTGTCATGGACTATGTGTTTAATCTCCGCAATCATGCATCATAAATTTTTACTGCTATTGTCTTGCTTGGATGTGCTTGACCCCACCCCTCACTGAGCTAGTTGGAAAGCTCACCCCATGCATACACCCCTTTTTAGATGATGATGCAGGTACCGTGGTGCCAATAGCAGGTGACCCAGTATCCTCTGGGTCAGAGTATGGTGTGAGCGACTGGTGGATGTCAAAAGCGGAGAAGCACGATCAGGGTTGTGCTTGCAACCACTGTGCTTATGCTGCACCGTGAGATTATATATCATATTTTGATACTTTTGGGAATAACTGTGGAGTGTACATTATTTTTGGTTTATGATGTGAGATTGTAAAAATGTTAAAGTACTGCTATTAGAGATCCTGGTAGATTTGTAGGACAAGTATGTGTCTTACTCACACCGTCGATATTCCTAATGGTAAGTTGGGTCTACCGAGAATGGGGTGTGACAGCTATGGTATCAGAGCACGATGCTCTGCCTTAACTCACAATCTCAGCCAAACCATGATTTTGGAGAAATTATGATTAAATAAATATCTCAAGACAACAATAATAGAAATTTGCACAATTAGGAGACAAGTTTAGGTTTTAAATCCGTTTCATTATAATAGAGAATTTGAATACATTACTTACACTTTCATAAAAAAAATAAAGTATTGAAAGCAGGAAATCCTAACTAGCCTAAGTCTAAGAAATTAAATAACTGAAGCAAATGACATAATGTAAAAATTCAACTAAACCTAAAAACATCAAACTCAAATAAAAACATAAAAATGGAAATCCTAAATGCTACAGTGGCAAACATGCCACTACTCATGCTGTTGCTGCTACTGGTTTTGTCCTTGGCCCTGAGCCTAGTTCGGACCATGCGTTCTTGGAGGAGGCACCGGAATGCCGAGATGGAAGACCATCACCTACATCTGTGCCTCTAGGGAGGCCACTCTATTGTCCATAAGACAATAGGTCCTGTCCATGCTCTCGAGGTGGCTATCTATGCTCCTCTTCAGTGACATAGTGGTATCCAGACGGGCCATAACATTATTGAGACCATAAGGCCTCGCACCCCTAGTACTCTAAGATGTAGAAGCCGCCATCGAACCCATAGCCTAGGGATCAGGTGGTGGAGCCCCACCAACCCCAGCAACTTCTCCTCTTGCACCACCAACATCACCGGCATCACCACCTTCTACCTCTATAGGTTGCTGACCTCTCCTGGGATAGGTGTCACCTCCCATAGATCTATGGTCATCTTCCTCAGAGAATCTTGGTTGAAGTCTGACCTCTTCACCTAAACGTACCTCACCCTCCAAGTCCACCCTAAAGCGGCGGAAGATGTCAGTCAATATCCTCCCGTAACATAGGTTCCCAACTCGACTATCCTGCCCTTCGAACTGAATTACCATGGTCCACATTAGAAGGTAAGGAAGACGTATCTGCACCCCCATGTATATGCAGTAAGTCACATAGGCATGCAATACGGATACCTCATCGTAATGCCCACAGGTGGGGAGGACGTTTAGCTGGATTGCCCGACAGACAACCTTCGGAGTGGCAAGGTAGTTGACTATGCGATCCCATCCACTGGCCTCCTTAGTCAGCATATTGTCTACCTCTTGAAGGGTATCGAGACTCTGGAAGTTATAGGCTGAAGTCCAAGGTGGGTAGTACACTAGATCACCTGCATTGTTGATCATTAAAATATTAGCTAGCTACCCCATGTCAAAGGAGATTTCCACCCCCTTTTCACAGGAGGTGATCCGCATCTCTTCAGTGCCCTAGTTCATGCATTCCATGTTGAAGTAGAATAGCCTGACTAATATAGGGTAGTAGTATCTGTTGGGTTTCAGGATGCGGTACCACCCGATCTCCTCAAACCGTTGACTAAGACGGAATGCGTGGAAGTCGTAGGTCCTTATATAAACTCTCGGGTCTACGTTGCGGTGCTCAAAGAATTTTCAAATGTCTCGCTCAACCACAGAGCGAAACAGGATTGGGTTAAATTGATCGGCGACGTCTTGCTCCTCTTGTGTAAGAGCACATCGGGTACGTACACGGCGTCCAGACATCGTTGCAAGATGATTCCTGATTTGGAATGGAAATCCTAGATAAATGGCTAAATGCAAAACTCACAGAGAAGAAAATCACAAAAACTAGGTTACAGAGAGGAGAAACATACCTTGGATGCAAATGCGGCGTTGATCGATCATGAAATAGCAAGAGGAAGGTAGGAAATGGGTAGCAAAATACTTCTTGGCCGTTTCCACACCTTTCCCACAAGAGCAAATAGGGTTTTGTGTAAAAGAACCAAGACCTGAGCCTATATATAAACATGTTGAATCCACCAAAAATAGCCCACCGGAAACACTGGGCATGAATCCAATGTCTGTTTCTGGTGAAATAAAAAGTCCAAATGAGATCTCTGTTTGGTTCACCGGAAATAATACTGATATTTTTGGTGAATTAAACAATATTTTCAGTGATATGACCCCCTATTTTCGGTGGACTTTTGGAAAAAAAATAAATCATTTTTATTTTCAAAATCTAAGTTTTTATTTGGTTACTTTAATGGGGTACCCCTTTGGGATACATGTGTGATCGGATCTTAATATGTGTGGACCCAACTTATGCATGCCCTAACCCTAATTTTTCCTATTGTATATGTGTGGGACCCACTATGCATGCATGTGTTCCAATTACATGCAACCTTGTTTATGCAAGCACACTAATCGGATTCCTTCACAGGAACCATGTCACGCCGGAACACCCGATCCCAATCCCAATCACGCCTATCACCTCCCACTTCCCCTACATGAAATTGGTGTAGACCCCGCAATGCATCTCTGGCTCCGCCTGTACTTACAACCCAAGATGTGGCATCTATCATGAATAACATGATGCGGGAAGGGGAATAAAGACAAAACCAGTTTATGGCCAGGATCGATAATAGAATCCAAGCGGCAATGGAAGCCCGTAATGCACTGCCTGCACCTCCTAGTCCACCAGTATCTGTTTCAGAACCTGCTAGATCGGCTACCCTTCAAACATCTGGCGAGGCACAAGTGCATGGGCATGTGCAAGACCTAATGCCAAAATAAGCTCAAGCCCATGTAGAGGGCTAGACAGACTTGACAAAAATGATGGAGAAGTTTCAAAGGCTTAGGCCCTCGTGCTTCTCCAAGGTGGGCAAGACCGTTATACCCATCAAGATGGATTGGTGGGATGGAGAAGGTTTTTAGACTAATGGGTTGCGCTGATGAGCATAAAATTTTGTGTGCAGGCTATTAGTTATAGAATGAAGCGGATGATTGGTGGAGCACCACCGAGCCTATTCTAAGGGCTAGTAACCTAAATCCTACTTGGGCAGACTTCAAAGGGGCCTTCTTTGAGAACTATTTTTTAAAAAGCTTCTGGGATAGGAGAGAGAGTGAGTTCTCTCAGTTGGTTCAAGGTTCCCAGTCTATGCTCAAATATCAGCAACGCTTCGAGAAGCTATTCCATTTTGCTCCTGAGCATTTTAGAGGCGATAGAGCTAAAGCGAAGAAGTTTGAGAACGCGTTGAGGCTAGGTATTGGGTGAACCATTGTGGGGTTGAAACTGTAAACCTATGCTGAGGTGGTCCAAGTGGCCAAGTCTATTGAAGACTGGCATAGGGATAACTACATGGCTCAGCAAGGAACGGGAAAGAGGCCTTTGGGATCTATTGATTCTAGGGGAGGCAGTAAACCTTTCTGAGTGCCCTATGACAACCTAACCTCAGTGCAGTTCAGGAGGCTTGATGCTAGTCAGACTTCCCAGCCCTCTCGGTCTAATGTTGTATCTCAGTCTTCGAGATCGAGCCCGAGATGCTTTCATTGTGATCAGCTGGGCCACATGGCAAGGACATGCCCCCACCGAAGGCCAGGTGATGCACCCTACACTATGCCACCTAGGCCTCAGCAGACATATTCAGCCCTTAGACCAGCACCGCCCTTACAGGGCCAAAGACCACAAGGCAGAGTGTTTTCTATGACTACAGAAGATGTTGAGGCTGCACCCGGTGTAGTGACAAGTACATTACTGATATCATTATTACCTGCACATGTGTTATTTGACTCAGGAGCCTCGCATTCGTTCGTGTCACTAACATTTACGAAGAAGATGAGAATTCCACCTAAGTGATTGACTCAATGTTTGGTTGTGAGCACCCCCTACATGAAGTTTGGTGGGTTTGAACTATGTTTATGAGCCTTATCCAGTGACCATAGGTGATCATGAGTTGAATGCTCACTTGATCGAGTTGGATATGACCAACTTCGATGTGATTTTAGGAGTGGACTGGTTGTTCACATACAAAGCAAGTGTGCTATGTACAGAGAAGGCTATTATTTTCAGACCTCGTGATGATGATGAGTTTGTGTTCTAAGGGGATAAGCTCAAGAAATCCAAAAAGGTTGTCATATCAGCACTCCAGATGAAGAAGCTACTCAACAAGGGATATCAAGGATACTTAGCATCTATGATGGATACTGAGATAGAGATTAGGCCATTGACCAAGCTAGATCTGGTGAGGGAATTTTTCGATGTATTCCTAGATGACTTGACAGGTTTACCACTGGACCGAGAGATGAAATTTGTTATAGACCTACTCCCTGGCTCGGTACCAGTGTCAAAGGCCCCTTAGCCCATGGCCCCCACAGAGTTGAAGGAATTACAGGTGCGACTTCAAGACCTTCTGAAGAAAGGATTCATTAGACCTAGTGTGTCTCCATAGGGAGCACCAGTATTGTTCATCAAGAAGAAAGATGAAAGTATAATATTGTGTATCGATTACCGTGAGCTTAATAAGCTAACCATCAAGAACCGGTATCCTTTGCCACGATAGATGATTTGTTTGATCAGTTGCAGTGTGCTAAGGTGTTCTCCAAGATCAACCTTAGATCAGGCTACCACCAGCTCAGGATCAAGGATAGTGATGTCAGTAAGATAGCCTTCAGGTCAAGGTATGGGCATTATGAATTCTTGGTAATATCATTTGGGTTGACCAATGAACTGGTTGCATTTATGGATTTGATGAACTGGGTATTCCAGGATGTCCTAGATAAGTTTGTGATAGTATTCATTGATGACATTTTGCTCTACTATAAGAGTGCAGAGGAACATGTTGTTCACCTGAGATTAGTACTATAATAGCTGAGAAAGAAGCAACTCTATGCCAAATTTAGCAAGTGCGAGTTTTGGCTATCACAAGTGGCATTCCTAGGCCACATTGTTTCAGCCAAGGGTATAGAGGTTGACCTAAGCAAGGTGAAGGCAGTTCTAGAATGGGAGACTCCCAAGAGTGTAGCAAACATACATAATTTTTTGGGATTGGCTGGATACTACAGGAGGTTTTTTGAGAGTTTCTCTCACATTGCTACTTCGATAACCCAACTCACATGAAAGGGTGTAAAATTTGAGTGGTCTGATGCTTGTGAGAAGAGCTTCAAGGAGCTAAGGCAAAAGTTGGTATCAGCTCTAGTTTTAATTATCCCGACCGGTACAGGTGGTATGTTTGTTTATAGTGATGCCTCCAAGCTAGGATTGAGTTGTGTATTGATGTAGCATGGGAAATTCACTGCTTATGCATCCCGTCAGTTAAAGGATTATGAGAAGAACTACCCCACCCATGATTTGGAGTTGGCAGCTGTGATTTTGCACTGAAAATCTGGAGACACTACCTATATGGTGAGAAGAGTGAGATCTTCAGTGACCACAAGAGCCTCAAGTACTTCTTCACCCAAAAAGAGCTCAATATAAGACAGAGGCATTGGTTAGAGCTGATGAAGGATTATGATTGTACTATCCACTATCACCCAAGAAAGGCCAATGTGGTAGCTGATGCACTTAGTCAAAAATCCCAGTCACTGGCTCTTGCATCACTGACCACCAATGAGTATCTCCTAGAGGAGGCCAGGAAACTAGACTTAGAGCTATTAGTAGAGGGTGTCACCTTGTCACTATTGGCATTAGTGATACAACCTAGTCTGGTGGATAGATCACTGCAGCTTAGGTTACTGATGCAGAGTTACAGAAGTTGATAGCAGAGTGCCAGGAAGGAACCCAAAAGGATCTAGATTTCTCTGTAACTAAAAGCGGGATTCTCAAGTTCAAAGGGAGGTTATATGTGCCTAGTGATGGTGATTTGAGAGACACTGTTTTGAGAGAGGCACATAGCTCTCCATACTCCATTCACCCTGGCAGCATAAAATGTACAAGGACCTCAAAGGCTCCTACTGGTGGAAATGAATGAAAATGATGTGGCCATGTATGTGTCTAGATGCCTCACATGTCAGTAAGTCAAGGCTGAGAGATAGAGGCCTCATAGGTTATTGCAGTCCTTACCTATTCTAGAGTGGAAATGGGAGAATATTACCATGGACTTCGTCATAGGCCTACCCCGTACACAGAAGGATATGGATGCCATTTGGGTAGTTGTGGACCGCTTGACTAAGGCAGCTCAGTTTATCCCAATTAAGATCACATTTTCTATGGACAAGTTGACCAAGTTGTATGTCGATAACATCATCAGGTTGCATGGTGTACCAGTTAATATCATTCTGATTAAGATCCCAAGTTCACTTCCAAGTTCTGAACATGTGTGTGGCTATAGGCATACAGTTGGCTTTCAGCACTACCTTACACCCTCAAACCGATGGTCAATCAGAAAGGACTATTCAGACATTTAAGGACTTACTCCGAGCATGTGCCTTGGATATGAGTTATAGTTAGGATGAGCACATTTTCCTTGATGAGTTCTCCTACAACAACAGTTATTAGGCCACCATCGAAATGTCCATATTCGAGGCACAGTATGGTAGGAAGTGCCGAACTGCACTCTATGGGGATGAGGTTGGTAAGCGACACATTTTGGGTCCAGACTTGATACAAGCTACTAGTGAGAAGGTGAATGTAATCAGAAAAAGGATCAAGGCAACTCAGTTCAGATAGAAAAACTGCGTGGATGTTAGGAGGAAGCATCTGGAGTTTGGTGTTAGAGACAAGGTGTTCTTGCAGATCTCCCCAGTTAAAGAGGTGATGCAGTTCCACAAGAAAGGAAAGCTTAGTCCAAGTTTATGGGACCGTATGATGTATAGGAGAGAATCAGACTGGTTGCTTACTGGATAGCTCTACCGCCAGAGTTGGAAGGTACACATGATGTCTTCCATGTTTCTATGTTGAGGAAGTACATTTCTGACCCCACTCACGTCTTGACTTACATAACCTCTGAGTTGGACGAGGATTTTACCTACGTAGAGTATCCGGAGAAGATTGTTGATCGGAAGGACCATATTCTTCGCAACCGCATTGTTTCCTTCGTCAAATTGAAATAGATGAACCACCCTGAACATGAAGCATCTTGGGAGCGAGAAGATGAAATGATGAAGCAGTATCTTGGATTGTTTGATTTATCAGATATGTTAAATTTTGAGGACAAAATTCTTGTAAGGTGGGGAGAATGTTACACCTGTGCCCTAATCTGGTCTAATTTGAACTATTATGACAGGCCTCGGATTAGAGATCGGAAGTACGATTGGGTTTTGGCTCGTGACTGCACATTACCGAAGGGGTAGAGATGACCCCACATGTTTGTGCATCGCGTGCCTATCTAACTGGAGGGGATTCATACCTTCCGATCCCAAACGGTAAGTGACTTGACTCCCCACACTTGAATTCTGGCACGCATCAAAATTATCGAATAGCCTTGAGCATGTGCGAGGGCAGCCACCTATGTGAGACCAGCCATAGGATAGCAAGCTGTCTTGGCCACCGAAAATAAGCCACTGAAAATAAGCCACTGGAAGCAGCCTGGGCTTGGATCCGGTGCCTGTTTTCGATGGGTTGACAGGCTACTATTGAGGTTTCGATGCCCGTGGTTCCCACCACTCGCATCCTAAATGACTCCGGATGATCCCAAATCATCCTCCACACCTTTCTCGTGATGTGAGCACTTTATGGACCGAAATATGTGAATCCTTGTGCCCCAAATTTCGTTTTAACCTGATTAATTCGAAAGTGGTCCAAACCAAACAGACCCTAAGGCCCACTTAAGTTATAAGTTGGGAAATGAGGATTCATTTCCTCATTTCCCTTGTGCCCAACGTAGGAAAGAAGAGAAAGAGGAAAGGAAGGAAGAAGAAGGTTGGAAGCTTACCTTGGTGCCGGCTGCCGCCTTGTTGCTGGAATCGTTGCCGAAGGTAAGTACAACCTCCCATACCACTCTCTCTTTATTTCGACCTAGAAAAATCTAGGTATGGATGGAATCTTGATGTACAAACCATGTTAAGGTTGTAGGATGAGCGTTCTACCCTCTCGGTGTTGTTACCGAGCTCGAACCAAGTCCGGTGAGCTCCAACAACATGTATTGTCAAAAGATCAACTATGGTTTCGATCGTTCAATCAACGTATCTCCCAAACGGCTCGGTAGAATTGGAATTTTCTTAGCTTAAAATGATGCTAGGAATATCCCCTACAAACTCTATGGAACAAATCCTGATGATCAGGCCTGAGCCAGAAAGTCCTAAAATAGTTGGACTGCCCTAAACCACCACCAGAAACAGCCCACCGAATCCACTGGGTCTGTTTCCGGTGGCATATTTCTGGTGGACATGGAGCCTTATGTGCTCTCTGTCACCTCCACTGAAAACAGGACTGATATTTCCAGTGGAAATGCCCTGTTTCCGGTGGCTATTTTTGGTGACAGTACTGTCACTTAGGAATAGTGTCTGTACCCTTTGGGGGTGAATCGTATGGGTCCCTCTTGATGTTTCTGACGTGTACTAATGTACGATTCCATTTGTGTCTTGGACAGTGATGCACACATGCCCCAAAGCCAAGAATGGGGTGTGACAATTTATTTTTGGGTTAATAATATATACATTATTACTACTTGTGCCACCTAACAAAATACAACATGTGCATTTACACGTGCAAGTTTTCTAGTATATATATATATATATATATTGCTTTATGCTTAAGCAATAGAGTGGTAGACCTGGGCAACATCAACAATGGTAAGAAGCTTGTCTTCCTTGGATTTGGACTCCCTTTCTCATTTTTGCACTTCTTTTAGAAAGCCATACTTGGCCACATGTATTGACTAAAGTTATCAACCCCGTCAATCTAGGTTTGATCCCTGGAATGCATATATGTATTGGCAAAAAAATAGTACTAGCAACAACAGGTGATGACAAAGGAATTGCTAGAGAGACAACCAATAGGGGTGGTGTTGACAAAGGAAAGGGATTAGGTGGAGGAGAGATGACTGGTGGTGATTGAGTAGGTCTTTTAACTTGAGGAGTAACAAGTGGTAACATCGGAGTCAGAGTCGAAGTCGGAATGGGAGAGGCTTTTGGCATGGATGTCGAAGGAGTTCGAGAAGAAGTGGGTGACTTTGATGGACTAGAAGTCAGAGATATAGCCAATGGTGGTTGTGCCAATGATGAATGGACTTTAGAGCCGTGTTGAAACGATTTATGCTCTGTTGTGTTCGTAAATATAAGATAGTTACACAAAGTATCGATACATGAGAGATGCGAAGGAATCGGTGCGAGTGTCACTAATTTGGGTATTCTGTAATACCTACAAGAAACATTAGTTGGGTAATTATGTAAAATAAAACCAAATACTAGGTAATCGTGTAGTTTTCCCAATAAATTACAAGAAACTTGTGTACCAAAAAAGTGACAAGAATGCCCTTATGCCCTAACAAGACTTAGGAAAGAGGAAAATGCTAAGAAATCCAAAAAGGGAAAATCTTATATGATAAGACTAGCAGCTAAATGCAATGAAAAAAAAATGGAAAACAATTATGAAGAAATATTTTAATAAAATATATGATACTCTTATACAAGAGAAGTTGTCAAAATAACCCCTAATCCTTGATAAGATTTAAAGAGATGAAATATGTAAATAGAAAAGGAAGAACCACAAACTTGAATACTAAATGATACAAGACATGGAAGACTTATTTAACATCATAAACATGGATAAAATAATAATAATAATAATAATAATAATAATAATAATAATAATAATAATAATAATAATAATAATAATAATAATAATAATAATTAAATTACCAAAATACCCCTAAGTCCAACTTAGATTAGAAAGAAAGAAACATGAAATTGGGGTTAGGAAAGGTCCTATACCATTAAACCAGAGATTAAGATCATTAAAAATAATTAAAAAAAAAAAAAAACCTCAAACATTTAGTAAATCTGAAAGACAATATTTTTGAGAGATATTTGAAAGATTAATAGATTGATTAAGACTATGCAAAAAAGAATGAAAAACATACCAGATATGGGAGAAGATTTGGGAAAAATAATAAACAAAAGAATAAATATCAGATAAAATCGGAGAAGAAAGATAAGACTTGGATATATAACTTCATAGAAAAAAATTATGAAAATTAATAAGAGAATCCTAATAAAATGGCCTACAAAATGAAACTAATGATGAAAGCTTGACATACAAACAGACAAGTAAAAGAATTAATTAATAAAAAAAATAGAATTTGAACTTAAAAAAAAAAATCTGAAAACATTTTGTTAGAAATATGAGATAAAACTCTACAATTTTAAAGGAGAAACCTACTTGAAAATCCCCATGGAAAACTTCTATGACTATGCATCACATCGAGGGCAGCAATGACTAGTGCTCAGTTAAACGGGTCTATGTCACTCTTAAAAAACAATAATTAAATTAAACTAAAGCTAAAAAAAAAAAAAAAAAAAAAAAAAAAAAAGCTTCAAAATTCGTGAAGAGTGCTTCATGGTTGGAATTGTCTAGGCTCAAATAAGAGAGTTCTCAAGTTGGAACTAATGTAGCAAAACAAGAAGAATGCTTCCAACATCAATCTCTCATATGCAATACACTTTTCAAATGGTGTGGAATCCCCAAAATAGTGAGAGGCACTTGGTTCTTAAGGGCATACGGGAGAACCTTTATGTTTCTCTAATTCTCACTTTTTTTTTTTAGTAACAAGAAAAGAATAGAAATACATTTGCTGTTTTTTTTTATGGAGTGAACCAGAACCAAAAGGATGCTTAGGAAAATAGAAAAAAAGAAGCAACTTTTAGGAACTTCTTTATCCCATAAATAAGAGGGAGAAATAAGGCTTGCTCTTTGATGAACACATGGTTAATTCGATGGGCAAATAAGTAATTTTATATTAAAAATAAAACACCTCCAATGCAACTTCAGCCACCACCTCACCACCTCCTTCACTGCCAATACTATCACTCCTATACCGCCACCGCCACCACCACCTCCTCCTCCACTGTCACCACCAACACCACCACC
>NC_056568.1:13429751-13481373 GCF_013358625.1 Macadamia integrifolia | reverse complement strand
CACCACCACCCCCACCCCCACCCCCACCCCCACCCCCCACCATCCACCATCGCCGCCAATGCTGTCACTTTCTAATTGTCATTTTTGGCAACCATGGCCACATGATAGTGATGATGTGGTCAATTTAGGTGAGGTGGTCGACAACGGTGACAAGAGTTTTCTCATCAGAGCATTGGAGCGTGTATAATGATGAAATGATTCCCAACAATTTCAAAGGGGGAGATTGTTGTTTTCTGGTTGTCCTTGTTGGCAACCTCAACCACATGGCAGTGTGGTCATTTTAGTTGAGGCGGGCGGAAATGGTGATGTGGCAATGTACGGTCCTTTGATGAAATGACTGTGGTGTATGAAGTTTTGAAGTGATCTCGGTCATCCATGATAGGTGATGTGGATTTCTAGGCTAAAAGTGGTAAATTTGACCTATTTACACTTGGGAGCATTTTTGACATTGAAGATAATTTTTTTGGAAGACAAATCCTTCATGTAACAATATGAGTCTAATTTATTCTTTCCAACTCACCTAGTTTTGTCTCGCTTTGATATCGGATGAAGAAGTTACGATATCTATAATACTCAGGGGTAATTTGGTCTTTTTGTATGACTGAGTCTAATGATTCAGTCTTCTGAAAAAATTTTGGTTCTTTGAGTCATGATCGATACCCTTTTCATTTTGACTCAATCCGAAATCGCATGAATAAGTTATGATCATTTCTACGAGATCGGTCTCGAAAGTCCAAACCTGAATTGGGTATTTGCTCTCGGTGTAATAGGGGACTCAGGCCTATGGAGTCGAGGGTCTGGAGACCTCACCAACCCCTTCTAAATTATACCCAAAGGAGAGCCGTGAGTGGGTGTTTCCTGCTGACTGGCCTACAGTACTCTTCCGGACACTCGGCTTGGGCTTGGGCTCCGGCTCGACTAGATGACAAATGGACTAAAATCAGCTGCTCTTAAGCCCAACCACTCCCGCGCGTTCCATTTCCTCTCTCTGGTTCTGTCTCCTCTCGTCACCATAACCGAAACCCTCACGGGCCGGGCCTTACCTAAGCCTTTTAAAGGACAGGGGTCCCTCGCCGTGGTCGTCGGACGACCAGTACTGTACATCACTCTATGGATCTCGTCTAATCATTGTGAGTCTCTTTCTCTCTCTCCACACACACAGACACAACAGACAGGCACAGTCTCTCTTTCACACATTTTCTTTCGTAATCTCTTTCTCTTTCTTTACCAAAAGAAATCTCATTCTCTTGCTGATACACACTTTTTCTTTATAAATGGTTTTGGCATTTTGCGATTCAACTCTACATTGTGTATATCATCTACTTCTGAGAGGGATTTTGCTGTGTGATGCAATGGTTGTTGCTCTTCGTTGACTGTACGTGCTGTATGGGTCTTTATTTGTTTTCGAATTGAGGTGATACAGTAATCTCTGAGTGGTTTCCTTCTCCTCCCTCCATTATTAGTTGATATGGATTGGTGAGGGTTACTTATTGTGATTTGGAGCAGAGTTTCTTTCCTCGGGGGAGGGGATTATTGAAAATTTTAAAGGGTGTTTTATTTGGTTTTGTGTAGATTTTGTTGTGTGTTTATGCTTTTCTTCTTTACCTAGAATGTCTGAATTCAGTTTTGGCTTTCCCTGGAATTTTATGGGGCTCGAACTGGGCCTGGTATAATCCATTTGGGATTGGGAATGGTTTGGGTCACGGTATGGAATTATCTGTAAAACCAAATCGGCTGTCCAACTTATCCCAGTGCTAATCTGATCAATGCCGTGTGTGTTGTATATCCTTATATCCTATAGACTCAATGTTGTGTGTGGGTCTTGGGGGCCTTGGCTTTTGAGTAGGCGGAGAAACCAATCGAACTACTTGGGCAGCAAGTGTAGGAGAGATAAAAAAATATATGTAATGAAAAATATGAATAAACATGTACAAGTCCTGTAACTTAATTGGAAAAAAAGATATGAGTTATTTTTACCAGTATGAATTGGGTACAGTGAATATTCCATTTCTTGCATTCCCATTGCCTTACATGATGTGTCGAACAAGCGTCTGACACAGGTATAGCTCATAATTTAAAGTGTCCAGGTAACATATCTTATGAGAGTATATTAGAGAAATATGTAGTTTCATATACTGATATCTTCCCACTATAAGTGTTCTGTTGAGATCTTATATGTTTTGAAAATAATTTTAGTTGTGCTAACATTAGATTCATACAAAATCATGTACATTTGGTTGTGTTTTAGTTAATATTTTAATGTACATTTGGTTGTTTCTTTTTAATTGGATAATATATGAGAACTTTTAATATATATTTTTTTCTACGTTCACTTTTTAAATAAAAATATAAGGTGGGTTCCCCCCTCCCCCTTCATGTTCTCATCTGCGCATCTTTATGTTGATTAAAGTAATGAAATTTTTGTTTGACTGAAAATTGATGACAGTAATGTCAAAATTTCTGATAAGTGAATACTACTTCTATTGGGAATTTACTATCACTCCCCTACACTTGGGCTATATTTACTAAAACTCCCATACCTTTTACCTTTTTTGATACTCCCCTACTTTTGGACTTTTACATCTCTTTCTCCCCTGCTCTTTTTAAATACCCAGATTACCCCTCTTTTTCACCTGTACCTTATTAGACTTTTTTCAAATTGATTGGTTAAAAAATGACACTGTAGAAGGATGGCACAAATGAAGGGCATGGTTTAGGTATTAGGTATTGGATTGCCCAAATTAAGTAATCCGTGTCGGTATTGGTTAAGAACGATACAAAATCCAATATATATATATATATATATTTTTAATCCCTAAAACCATGTGTAGTAACCCTAACGGGGAAAGTTTGAACATTGAGATCGATACCGATCCGAATTAGTATTGATTGAGACCGATACCAATCCCATACCGATCAAAAGAATAGATTACTAAACTCGTGACGATGGATGAGAAAAAAAATTAATAAATAAACAATATCCTTGATGATGAATGAGTCAAAATAATAATAAAAAAACTAATAAATAAACAACATTTGTAAGTGCTCAATGCTAATGCTTTTAAAGAAAATTTAAAAAAGATAAAATAGAAAAATAACAATATGGGAGCCAAGGAGGAGTTTGAGTTTCAGCCAACAAAGCAACATTTGAGCCAAGTAATAATGGAAGGACAAGCCAATTGGCTGTTTTCTTGGATTAGTAAAAGCATGTTTTGAACCAATTTGAAAAAAGTTTAATAGGTTACAGGTGAAAAGGAGGGGTAATCTAGGTATTTAAAAAGAGCAAGGGACAAAGAGAAGTAGAAGTCCAAAAGCAGGGGAAAAAAAGTAAAAGGTAGGGAAGTTATAGTAAATATAGGCCAAGTGTAGGGAGTGATAGTAAATTCCCCTGCTTTTATAGCACCAAATGTACTACTCTACCAAAAACATGTACAACTTAAAAGTGTGAAAATGGCAATGTACCACTTGAGTTGTACATTCAACTTTGCAACTGCTATTTATAAATTGCCCTCTCAAGACTTATGACAGTATGCTAGTGTTAGTGTCTTGCATCATATTCATTCTCTTCGGAAACTTATATTTTGGTGATATATTTATGTACCTTATGAATAAATTTATTATTTTGATTGGCTTCAAAATTTACAGACATTATTGAGACCAAAGAACTACTCGGTTGGAGGAACAACTGAACTTGCTCTGTATCCTACACTTGCTGCCCCAGTAGTTCGATCAGTTCCGCCATATCCTACATTCGCCTGCTCAATAGCCAAGGCCCCCAACACCCATCCTTTCATTCATTACGTTCCTCTATGCAGCCGCTTAGTCCCTTGACTGTTGCTCAAATCAGTATGAAACCAAATTTGGTGATTAATGATACCAAATCCGGCACGTGGGGCAGGAGGAAACACCCATTTACCTCATTCAATTACTATCCTCCTTACGATCATCAAGTCCAGATTTTACTTTTGTGATGTTTCTGAATCTGAGAAACTAGCTAGGATATATACCATAATAATAAGATTCTGATCGTAATTTCAATATTTATGGTTTTAAGGGATGTTTCATGTCTTCTACTGCATTGGTACCGAGCCATGTTGTTCAGTATTGTGGTCTAGTGTGTTGGAATCAATCGAATTGAGTTGAAGTCTGTTTTCTTCCTTGTACTGGATTCTTTCTTTTCATTTACTTATCAACACTTTTGTGCAGTTTCTTCAACTGCCATCTTAGCACATTAAAAGTTGTTATTTGAGGAGAATAACTACTATGCCACTTGAAGAATGATGCATGATAATATCATCCCAAAGGATCATGAGAATTCTAATTTAGCTAGAAGAACATTGAATTGTCAGAGATTCAAAGAAGAGGTGGTCGTACTATTTTTCTGAAGATTAGTTTTCAAAATTTTTAAAATAGGTTAGCAGAGTTGAAATTCAGCACCTATCTCCACATGCTAGCAACTATATTAAAACTATCAACTTATTTTTTACCAACAGATGAGCAAGTAAGATAGTAGTTCTCTGTGAAAATACAAGTCCTGTAGAAGCCGTTATTGACATTACTGTAAAATTAGCAATTCTTATATCCATTCCAAAATCTTTCCTTTACTTTTCTAATAGTCTAAAGAAACACTTTATTTTTATATAAATTTGAATGACTGATGTAGATCGAAGCTTGAAGATGAAGAGAGAAACAAGAGCCAGAAAACACTGTTCACGTGAACAGTAACACATCAGAAAACACTGTTCACTTGAACAGTACATTGTGTCAAAATCTTCAATTTTTATTTCCTATTTAGTTTACTTTAATTAGTTTCCATTTTTTCTTATTGAGCTAGTTAGTTTCCTATTTTATTAGTCAAGGAAGTTTCTATTTTGTAGCTTAGGTTAGTTTCCTTTTTATCATTAGTTGTTAGTTTCTAATTTACTCTTACTTGGTTAGCAAGTTAGAAATTAAATTAGAAGGTTTTATTTCCAGCATTGGTTTCCTTTTTTATCATGTCTTTGTGTCCAGGCAATATAAGGTTATTTAAAGCCCATCAATTATAATGAGAAGACAGATTTGAGTTGAACAAAAAAAGATGGCTTATGCTGTTGTGCTGTGGGATGCAGTTGGGTAAGATGCCTAAATCTGAGGGTGAGATGCCCATTCCCTAATTCTTCTCCCCCCTTCTCAACCCTCCATCAAATTCTCTTTCTTTTCTTCTTTTCCTTTTATTTGTTTGTTGTGAGAGAGTGTTTGAGAGCAAGAACCAAGCCTATTGGAGGACATATTCTCTATTCAGCCAGAATTTCAGATCCTTCCTGGGATTAGGATCACTTATGCTTCTAGTTTTACATTAATGACAACCTCTGTTGCTGCTGTTGGTTGACTGTTGTTCGAAACAATATCTTCATTACCTTCTCATGGATCATTCTGTTATGGAATATAGAATTTCTTGATTTCAATCATGGTTGATGAATAACATTTGAAGAGGAACAAGGTATAGAAAGGATAGGGAACCAAATCAAATCTATGATTCTTGCCTTTTTGCAATACAGGTCAATGTGCTGTCCAAATGCTCTAATTTTTATTGGATCAATTTCAGTTGTTTTGGCCTTATTTTAACTTACTGACTAAATATGCACCTCTTATTCAGGTTGAATTGGTATCGTAACACTGTATAAGCCACCACCTGAGGTTTACTTTGTACATGTAATTTTCCTGCCTATAATGCAAACTTATTTATATTTTCCTTGCCTGTATTTGTGGTTCTGTAATTGATGAATCATGAAAGTTGGCTTCTCTAACTTTGGAGTCACTGAAAGCTTGTTTTTGCTGGCAGTGAGAACTTGCCATGGCACCTCGAGCTAGACGTAGAAAGGTCAAGCTTAATCTGTATTTCCACCTTTTTTTTTTTTCTCTAGTTTTTTAATTACTTATCTTTTTATATATCATCTTCCTCAAAATTTCTGTCACTGGGAAATGTTGCAGGTAGGTCTGACACGAATGGATGCAGCAACGGATGCTCTATGTCAACTAGGTTTTCCCAAGGTTTTAATCCGTGACACAGTGAAGTCACTCTTAAAGGTGTGGTATTATTATTTTTTTTTTTTTATGCATTTGATTGAACCTTTTTAATATCTTTAGTAAGTAATATGGATTTCTTTACAGGTTTATGGGGGAGACTCAGGGTGGGTTTTCATTGAAGAGGATACATACAAAGTAGTTATCGAGAAGATCTTGGAAAATGAGGAGAAATCTTTACCTGAGGTAATCTCTTTTGGTTAATGTTTTCTTATGTTTCTATGGTGGCAAGGTCCTGGAACTTCCAATATGTCAAGGCTTTCATTTTCTGTTAGACAATTAATTCACATGGTTTATTTGCACTGTTATATTGTTTCTTTTCTTGGCCTTGTCTTGTTTCTTTTGATTTTTGATTTTGATTTTTTATCATTCTGATGTACTGCCAGAAAGTTCAGTAAGTATCATCTGGTTGATGTGGAAAGGCATTTCGTTTGGAATGATATGGAGGGAAACAAAAAATATTGTCAGGTTGAGTGGGAGCAGGTCACTTACTCCAATGATAGAGGTCTAGGTGTTAGACCTTTCTGACCAATGAACTGAGCCCTCTTGTGTTATGGCTGTGGAGTTTTGGAAGGAGAAAGGTGATAGCATACAAATATGAGGAAATAACGAACGGAAATGTCTTATGGTGAATTGAGCCTATGGTATAAGCATTTGGAAAATTTGGAAAGTCAGACTGAAGGGTGTGCAGCCATTGTGAAAGGGCTACATATTAACTGAAATGTTAAGGGGACCCAAGGTCAATCATCTAGAGGGTCCCTCAACTTGGATTGGGCCTCATAGGAATAAAAACGTTCATTAAAAAGAGGCGATGAGATAGGAGATACCATATGGTGCAATGCAATTGGGGTTTCCGCTAAATAGCTGACTGTGGGATCCTCCAATCTTTCCTCAAAAACTAACAATAGAGAAAAATGTGGTGAGGTTTTGGACTGATACATGTTGCTAGGATCAGCCCCTTTGCATGCAATTTCTGAAGCTGTGCATAATAGCAACTCATGAAATGCTTTTGCAATCTTAATATTAGAAGTCTTAAGAGTGGCTGAGGTATTGCGTGGGATGATTTTTTGGGAAAAGTGCTTGTATATTGAAGGATTAAAAGTAAATGAAAATGGACCTTCTGAATCCCATGTGAATCCCATCTGGAACATGCAGATGGTACAATATATTATCTTTCTTAGTCCAAAACTACAAGTAGAAAGTCTGGAGTGATTCTGAGATGAAGCTTCTTCAAGGTGGAGAAATTATTTGACTAAATTTTTTTTTTGATTAGGGTGGGAAATGTGGAAGAGGAAGTGCTGATTGAAGGAGCCAGTAGGTTGGATTGTGTTGAAGGTCAGATACCCTTCAATTGTTTGGTGATTCCAATTGGGTCACATCCAATATCTACTATGCTGTGGGATCTGATTTTAGAAGGATGAAGAAAAGACTTGCAGGTTGGAAAGGACATTTCTTTCTATCGGAGGGAGGGTGACTATTGTTCATAGTGCCCTTGCAAGTGTGATGTCCTTGCTTTTAGCCCTATTTATGTGACAAACAAAATGAAGAAGTTAAAAAAAGGAGTTCTTATGGGAGGGAGGGAAAACTAGAGATGAAAAGAATGAGCATCAGCTAGTGAAGAATAAGTAGCATGGATGAAGGGGAGAGGTGCATCCGGAGTGTTGTGCGAGCAATGCATTCCTCTTAAGCTTAAAGGAAAGTTCTATAGGACTGTTGTAAGACCGGCTTTGACGTATGGGGCGGACTGTTGGGCACTCAAGAAGCGTAACATAGATAAGCTGAGTGTAGCAGAGATGAGGATGTTGAGATGGATGCGTGGCAAAACTAGGAGAGACAGAGAGAGAGAGAATGAAATGACTGGGTTAGAGCTAATATGGGAGCTGCCCCAATTTATGACAAGCACAGAGAATGTCGTTTAAGGTTGTATGACCATGTTCAACGGAGGCCTTGGGATGCCCTAGTGAGGAGTGATTAGATCCAGATGGAAGGAGCTGAAAGAGCTAGGGGCAGGCCTAAAATGACCATAGATAATCATAGTTGTTAAGGCGTTGCCAAGGTGTTGGTAAGGCAATACCTAGGTGCTAAGGCGGTTCCAAGAGGGTAAAGCAGCAGGCCGCTTTAGTTGTAGTTCATAAGGCGACCGGCTTAACCAATAAGGCGCTATAAGGCGTCGCTTAATGCGCCTTATGTCAAAGGCGGCCACCTTATGTATAAAAATAACTTGATTTTAAAACTGATTTACATAGATTCCAAATATTATTTCTTGATTGGCAAGTATATGAAGAAGAATACACTTGAGATGCATGGGATCAAGGCTATTAAAATTAAAGTCCAAAACTCAACCAAAAGAAAAACACGATTCACAATTTCACATGCACAAATGCTAGGGTTTCTCAAGGGTTTACTAGCCGACGGCGAGCCTTCCTCCTTCGTTTCTTACTATGGCGGCAAGGATTCTTCTCTGGCGGCCTCTGGCGAAGCTTCATACCGCCTCACTAGGTATGTTGTATTTTTTTTTTTCTCATCTTCTTTCTTCATTCTTCATGCTACGGTGACTGGTGAGAGCTGTTTTTTATTTTTTCTTTCTTCTTCATACTTCTTCGTCCTACGATGAGAGCTCAGTGCTCTACTTGTTTTTTCTTTTCTTTTCTTCTTTCTTCTCCATTCTTTCTTCCTTTTTTACAAATGGACATGGAGGTCTTAAGGAACTAACTCCTAAGGCCAATTTTTATGAAGTTATATGAATTCTGAATTCCGCCATTACTTTCTTTTTCTGTCCCTTACTTTATATTTCTTTTCCTGCATGTTTCTCTCAATTCAACAAGTGACTGGAGTTCTATCTTCTCCCTTCTTCTCTCAAAATACTTGTATATTTTAAGTCTTCTTTTCTTTATATTTATAATTTCATTTCATAATTATGTATTTATATTATAGGTTGATAAGTTATGATGATGATTGATGATTGATGAAGATGAACTTAGTTTTTTCACTTTATTGATTTGTTCTATCGATGAATATCTTACATTGGTATGAAGTATGAACCTTTAATATTTATTTAGCATATGAGTAGTAGGATTCAACTAAGATTTGAGTCAAATAGAATGGTTTTATAAAAAATAACACAGGAAGGCTTTATTCACTAAGGCTACGCCTTATGCCCGCCTTATCGCCAAAATGCTCCGAACGACCCTCAAATGCCGCAGTCGCCTCACCGCCTTAATAATCTTGATAGATAATGCTATAAGGAATGGCATGCTGAAGGCAGAAGCTAGGTCTCAACCCTAGTATAACTTCAAACAAAGCTGTTTAGAGGGCAAAGATACATGTAGCTGACCACTTTTAGGTGGGATGTCTCTATGGTGTTGCATCGTTGCTTTCCTTTCAGTTTTTTTACCCTTCCTGGATCTATGTAGCGGATCCCATGTAGTTGGGAAAAGGCTGAGTTGTTATTGTTGTTGTGAAGTGGAAATGGTGTGCAAGCCTAAAAACGATATGGTTTGTGTTTCATAGTGATTACCTAAAATGGACTGGGCATTGCTTATGTAGTGGTTATCAAGGTTTAACTTGAAAACTCCAGCCCTTTGGTAAGAGTTGATATCAGCAAAAATGGTGTTTCTTGTCTTGGGTGGGACTTAAGGATGCCTGGAGGGGTCACATGGATGTATGCATGGAAAATATCATTAACCAGTATGAGAAGTCCATGGGAAACATTTACAGGGTAGAAAGGGGAGACGATGAAATTTTGGGAAGATAGGTCTAAAGGGGACGTAAGATTGAGAAACTAGTTGATGCAATTCAGTTTGAGAAGAAGGATCAGACCAGCTCATGGTTCTGCTGGTTCTGGTTTGTTTTCGTCAAAAGGGCTGGATGTCTACCAGCTTATTTCCTAGCATGTGTGGTCATAGTTCAAGTCAAGCATGCTTTAAGAAGACCAGATCTTGCGTGGGCTACCTTTGTTAGAAGATTGAGTATTGCTGGTAGTTTCTATTTTTTCTGTTGGAAGATTATGTGTGGAGCTTGAAGCTCTGCTGGAATATTCTCCTAGTGACTACCTTTAATTCTAGTTTCTATTTTGTTATAGATTCTTAGTTGTTAAGTCAATAGCTACCTGGGAGTTACTATTTTGGTTATTTCCTTTTTATGTAATAGCAGTAAGATCTTCCTTTTAGAGGAGTTGCTACTGTAGTACTATCCCACACACATATAAAAACAAGGGAGAACAACCTCCATCGATTTTGGCTTTACTATTTTGTGTCTGCTTCATTGTGAAGTTGATGGCTACTGTGGTGAAGAAGCACCAACTCATTGGTGGTGAATCCTTGGATTGGGACTGGTGGTGATGCCTTTCCCGCAGGCCTTGGTGGTGAAGCCAGGTCATATTCCTCCTTCCTTCTTCTCATTCTTTCTTTTATTGTTGTATCAGTTCCAACAAATAACTTCTCTCTATCATGGCCTATCATTGGTTGAATTCTAAACCTTCCTTTGTGTCTTATTCTTATTTCTTATTTCTTATTTTATCCATGTTGCTATTACTTACATATTTTCTGCTGATTTTCTTAGTTTTCCTATCCTGCAATTTGTTTTGCTCCATTCTAGTTGCAGGAACTTCATGCTTTCACTCCTTCCATCCAGCCATTAGATGGGCTTTCTTTTTGAAGTTGTTTTCCCTACCATCCATACTACCTTTGACCAGAATTTGGGAGGCATCTGACCAACAATTTGAGTTATTGCTTCCCTTATGAGTTACTAAATTCTGTTTTATTTTACTTTATTATTATTATTTTTTTAAAGTTTCTACTTTCTGCTCACTCTTGTTTCTCCTAATCTAACTATCAGTTTGCCTTGATATATTAGACACATTCCACCTATTAGGACCTTATTCAACCATAGTTTAAACCCATCGGTTGGGTGGATTGAGAGATATAATCCTATCAAATTTTCTACCTAATGTTCTTAGTTTTGGTTCATTGTGGTTCTGGTTTTCTAATGGATTTTCTGGTGTTTGTCTCTTAAGCCTAGTAAACCTCATCATTTGGTGTCAGAGATATGGCCCACAACCCTCTCAACCACCAAGCACTGATGATGACCAAAATCAATTATTGAGGTACACAACTAACCCAATGCGTCTCTAGCCATCCAGCTGGTCAGTTTTGTCCTATGCTGGTTCTCCACAGCTGACCATCGGACCAGCATAGCAGCCCCTTCTCTGGTTCAGTTTCGCTACTTCGGAACTAGACCAGATTGGCCATCGAAACAGCATCCCTATGAGCTGTTTTACTTCAGTTTTGGTCCCAGATTGAAGTTTCCAGAGGCTTTCCTTGCTGCCCACCGATCCAGCCTTCAACAGCAGTTTGAGTCTCTATTTCCTCTCCTGAAAGCTGTCATACAGCTGTCCCCTTGCCTCAATGTTTTGACTAGTCAAAGTATCAGTTGAAGAGTGTGGAAGAAGCCCTCTAGAAGTCTATCCAACTGTCCCACAAATTGGAAATTAGAAGCTTCAAGGAGTCCAGCAGCAGCCATCGATCTTAGCAATATAGCTTAGGATTTTGTTTCCTTTTTTAGCATTGGCTTGATTGCCAAGTCAAGTATGGTTGTTAGTAGCTGTTAGGCTACTTAGGAGTTTCTATTTTGAGATTTGCTTGGTTAACAAGTAGCTTATTTAGGAGAATTTAGCTAGTTTCTATTTTATGTCAGTTTCCTTTTTCAGTTTTGTTTCTAATTTGTAAGGCTATACCTAGCTTAGTTAAAAAGACCTTTGTAATCAATTTCAGTTTTGATTGAATGAAGTTTATTTGAAATGGCTATATGCTGTTTTGCTGTGGGATTAAGTTGGTTGAGAGGCCCTAGGTGAGATGCCAAAAATTTGAGGGGTGAGATGCCCAAAAACTATCCTTCTTCCCCCTTCTCAACCCTCCATCAAATTTTTTTTTTCTTGTTTAATTGCTGTGATAAAGTGTGATTGATCATTGATCGAAGACTCAACAGCCTTCTGTTGTTGGTGATCAAAGACCAGTCCACAAGCCAAGATTGACCAGCCTTATGTCAGGGTTTTGAGGTAGATTGACCAAGGTCAGATATCCCCAACCAGCAGGTCATCTTCAAGCCCTTTTGGGGTTTCCTTCCAGCCCCCAAAGGGCCCACTTGATCCAAGTTTGGTGGCCAACTGAGCTCCCTATCACTTGTTCTTGAAGGTTAGCCTAAGTTTCTATTTTGGGAGTCATTCTCAGATCTCCCAAACCTGAGATCAGATTGCAAAGCCCGTTGGAGGATTTGATCAGCACCACAAGAGGAGCATTCCCTCAAAATTTGAGCTCCATCAGAGCCTTCTACAGCCAACAGCCGGCCTCCTACTATTTCAGCCAGATTTGAACTTTTGTTCAAAATCTGATTTCATATTTGAACTCGTGAGATCTTAATTGGGGTTGGGTAGTTCCTACCTCGCCTTACGTCAAGAAGCTTGGGCATATTGCAAAATTTTGTCCTTTGCAATAAAAGTTGGATGCAATGGTTACGATAACTATTGAGGACGATGACGTGGAGGTGAACAAGGCAACAAGCCATACCAACTTAATGGTGATGCTGGATATGGTTATGAGGGTGGTGAGGAAATCCAAAGTGGCAATCTTATATGGCTTGATACCATAGTTGTTATGGCGCCAAGGCGAACCAAGGCGGTGGAGGGTTGTCTATGCGCTTAGGTGAGAAGGCGCCCGCCTTAAGGCGAACAAGTGTTATTTTTTATTTTTCCTATTTTCTAACATTATTTAGTCAGTTATATATACCTTGTATCATAAAAAATCAAGATTAAGCCACTTCAAGTCATTAAAAATCAACATTTAGCCACATCAAATAATAAAAAATTAACATTAAGTCATATTAAGTTATAAAAAATCAACATTTAGAGAAATGCTCTTATTCTATAATAAGTTTGACTAGTCAAATGATTTTATTTTTACATGAGACTTTTTGTATTAGTTATAACATAAAACCAGCTTTCTAACAAGTCTAAGATTACTTAAATTTGAGTTGCAATGACAAAGTTATGCTTCAGTCAAACTTATTTTTAAGTGCGCGAATACTGTTAAAATCGCCTGAATGAAAATAATTTTATGAATGTAAAAAAAAAATATTATTTTACCAGACTTTTGGTTTATAACAATGTTTTAACATGATAGAATTTATAAAATTTTCATAATTGAGAAAAACCCTAGCATTTAAAAGTTGAAAATCGTCCCTATATCCAAAATCCAGTTTTTGTTCTTGGATTGGGGGGTTGACTTTTTATCCTTTTGGAATTTGATTTTTAAACTATTTTTATTGGATTCAAATAGGGGGTATTTTCTTATTTATGAATAATATCTTAAGTAAATGAAATAATAAATATTAAAAACACAAAAGACGACATGCAGTGCAACAAGGCGGCTGTGGCCTAGGCCCCAGGCAAACCGCCTGGACGCATTGACAACTATACTTGATACTACCACTAACTCTAAGGAAGAGAACGAAACTGAAGAGGACAGGGAACTTGGTACTAGTACAAAGATTGAGGTGGAGGTGACACTATAGTTTCGGAAGATTCTATGGAAAACACCCATAATAGATGGAGTTGAGCCTGAGGTGGAGCATGTTGAATTTGTGATCATAGTTTTTAAGGCGGTAAGGCGACAGAGGCATTTGAGGGTCTTTCGGAGCGCCTTAGAGATAAGGCGGGCATAAAGCGTCGCCTTAGAGATAAGGCGGGCATAAAGCGTCGCCTTATTGACTAAAGCGTTTCTGTGTAATTTTTTTTTCAACCAATCTATTTGGCTCAAATCCTAGTTGAATCCTATTACTCATATGTTAAATAAATATTAAAATTTCATATTCATACCAATGTAAGATATTCATCAAAAAAACAAATCAATAAAGTGAATAAACTAAGTCATCTTCATCAATCATCAATCATCAATCATCAATCATATTAACATATAATATAAATACATAATTATGAAACAAAATTATAAATATAAAGAAAAGAAGACAGAAAAAAATGCAAGTATTTATTATACTTACCTCTATGATGCCAAAATGAGTGCCTAAGCCCTAAGGTCATCCACTATATTTCTACTCCTGTCAAAGAAGAATGAAGCTCACCGCTGCCGGGGCAAGCTCACTCTGTCGGAGCAAAATGATGGTCGCTTAGATCAGTGGTTCTTCCTTGTTCCTTGATTCATTCTCAAAGCCCTTTCTTAAAACCCTTGACAAAATCCAAATCCTATTTGTGAATCGTGTTTTTGTTTTATTTGTTTTGGTTATTTTTAGTGGAGTAAAGCTGATCCCATACATCTCAAGTGTTAACAAAACCGTACACCTAAAAAATCTATATTTGGAATCTTCATCAAGTAATTTTAAAATATGTTTAAAAAAAAAAAAAAAAAAAAAACCCATAAGGCGCCACTTCACGTAAGGCGGAGCATTGCTTTACCATCTCTAGACCTCATCAGCGCCAAGGCGTTGGTAAGGCGACACCTTGAGGATTTCATTCCAAGTTGTCATGAGTGGCTAGAATATTGTATTGGGCTGAAGTTGGATGTGCACCGTACACAGTTGATTCCTCAACTTATTAAAACTCGAGAATGAGTTTCTTCAAGACAGGGAGAGCTGATGCGGTACAGTTCGAGAAGGGTCAAACCAGCATACGAGTTCTGCTGGTTCTGGTTTGGTTTTGTCAACAGGGCTGGATGTCAACCAGCTTCTTTCCTAGCATGTGTGGGTCATGGTTTGAGTAAAAAATGCTTCTAGAGGATCAGATCTTGCATTGGCTGCCTTAGTTAGAAGATCGAGTGCTGCTAGTAGTTTCTATTTTTTCTGTCGTGTGTTATGTTTAAAGATTGTGTGTGGAGCTTGAGGTTCTGCTGGAATATACTCCTCGTGACTAGATTTTATTCTAGTTTCTACTTTATAATAGATTCTTAGTTAAGTCAATAGCTACCTAGCAGTTACTATTTTGGTTATTTCCTTTTTATGTAATAGCAATAAGATCTTCCTTTTAGAGGAGTTTTATCCAACCTTTATTATTATAAATACAAGTAAAGGGAGATCAACACCCCGATCGATTTTTCCTATACTATTTTTGTGTTTTCTTCACGATGTCGAGGCCCAAATTTCCTAATTAGGCCCCGAAACTTCTGTGAAACCCTACTTTAGGCCCTCTAAATATAGTGGATCCCTTAGATTGTAAGAAAAAGAAGACAACTAAAATGGTTGTTTGGCTTTGGACCTATACATTGCTGTGTACTTTCTCTAATAACCTATTCTATACAAAATTTAATACTAGAACACACAATTTAATCAAAACAACTAAAATATGCATTAGGTTTGAATATACATCAAATTAGAAACCATTTCATAATTATCAAATGTTAGTATGTTATACATCGTTCATTACAAAGATATGGGAGTGAGGTTTTGTAGGAAGTTCCCCTCTTTGGAGTCAAAACTGTTGAAACTAGAGAAACAATACCAAAACGCAAGACATGGATGATAAAATTTTGATCGATACTTGCGAAAGGTCGATCGAAACTTGGTAAGACTTGGGCATCGCATCTGGTTTCATTTTGACTTTTGTTGAAATTGAAAAATTGTTGATGTATAAATTGAGGCTGCCCTTCTCTAGCAATTTGAATATTATGTGAAACGGTAGTGAAGATGGTATCAAAGCAGGGAGGTCAAGTGTTCGACCCCAGGAAGTGCATCGGAAGAGTTTTCCTGACATTTCTTCTCTCTCGGTGTCATGCAAAAGAAAAATTTCCGCATGATGTCACAACCCGCCCAACAAAGGCCAATGGGCCTAGCTCACCTGCCCATGGACTTAGGCCATTGGGGCATTGGGCTAAGCAAGGTTAAGTTTCTAGGCCCATCAGACTCACCCACCTTGCTTTTGCTGGTGACCTGATGATCTTTTCTTGAGCTGATGATACTTCCTTAGACACTATCATGCACTGCCTAAACCTCTTTGCCTCGATATCTGGTCTTTGCATCAACCCTGGAAAATCTCTCATCTTCTTGATAGGGATCTCGGAAGCCTCCAAGAACTCTTTTCTTCAGAAAACAGGAATTGCCCTGGGCTCTCTCCCGGTTAAGTATTTGGACCTCCCACTTATCCCTGCAAGGCTCATGAGTCATCACTACTCTCCTATACTTGATCTCATTAGAAAGCACCTTCAATTGTGGAAAGGGAAGCTTCTTTCCTTTACTGGCCACCTTGAGCTTAGCAAATCAGTCCTCTAAGCTTCATACATCTATTGGTTTGGAATCTATGGTTTGTCCAAAGTGATTATAGCCAAGCTGGAATCTTTATTTGTTTTTTTCCCTTGGAAAGGGTGTGAATCCTCTAGATTCCTTCACCCCCTTAGTTGGGCTGCTACTGGCTTTCCCAAGAAAGAAGGGGGCTTAGGCTTGAGACACATCAAAGATGCCAACAATGCAGGCATTCTCAAGCTTATTTTGGAAGCTTAGTTAGACTGAGTGTATGCGCAACTCCTTAGGCTGGAATCTTTTTGGTCGGTCTGCTCTCCATCGGATGCCTCCTGGGTGTGGTGCAAGTTAATCTTCTTGGGACCTATTGCTTCTAGAGTCATTTCCTCTCGTATTAGGGATGGTGCCTCCACTTATCTTTGGCTGGATCCTTGGCATCCTAAAGGGCTCCTCTCATAGGTTCTCAATGTTAGAAATATCTACAATTCAGGGCTTCCAAGGCATGCTATGGTTGCTGATATCATCTCCTCTGGTTTATAGGCCCTCCTGCCCCCACCTCTGATCAGATAGCTGAAATTTGGAACTCTCTACCAAACATATCCCTTCCGAGTCTCAGGAGGACTGATGCTATTATTTGGAACCATGTTCTGAGTGGCCTTTTCAGTGCAAAGTCTGCTTGGGACTTTATCAGACCTCATGGGCGTCCCTCCCCCTGGCACAAGCTCATTTGGTTCAAGCATCACATCCCTTGGAAAAGCTTCACTGCTTGGCGAACCTTTATGAATCGTCTCCCCATGCAAGCCTTCTTTATCCAAAGAAGAATCCAGGTTTCTCCTTTATGCTATCTATGTGGTTTTGAGCCTGAAGATACTAATTATCTCTTCTTTGCTTGAACTGTATCCTCCTTCATCTGGAAGTTGGTTCTTTCCAAATGCTGGCCGATTAATAGAAGAATTCTCCCTTTCCAAAGGGAGTGGATCTAGATGGACATGACATTTCAAGGGAAGATTATTTGTGACTATGTGGGAAAACTTGCCTTCTGTGCTACTTTAAATCAAATATGGATGGAGAGAAATCATAGGAAATGGACCTCTAACCTGTGGCCTTTAGGAAATTCCATCTTCTTTAATGTTAAAGTTAAGATCTCAAAAGTTTCTTCCAATTGTCTCTCTTGCCCCAGAAATTGTCACATTGTAGTTTCTTGGGATCTTTCTAGCTCTGTAATCAGGAACCTTGACTCCCCCTGAGGGATGTCTTGTTTCCTTTTGTTCTTCCCCCCACTTTGGGTCTGTATATTTTCGTCTCTTTGGTAATGAAAAAAAAAAAAAAACAGGTTAAGTTTCTAAAACTTTCTACCAAAGTGTAGGAAGTTAAGACAATTGTAGAGTCTATTGTCTAGACCTTTTATCATTGTGTGGAGGATGAGTCTAGATCCTTCTAAGGAAACCTATAGAAGCAAGAATGCTCTAGAGAAGAGTTGTACACATAGTTGTCACGGCGCCAAGGCGTACCAAGGCAGTGGAGGGTTGTCTAAGCGCTTAGGCGAGAAGGCACACACCTTGAGACGAACAAGACGACCAATTGTTATTTTTTATTTTTTCTATTTTCTAACCTTATTTAGTAAGCTATATATACCTTGTATCATAAAAAATCAAGATTAAGCAATATCAAGTCATTAAAAATCAACATTTAGCCATATTAAATCATAAAAAATTAACATTAAGTCATATTAAGTTATAAAAAATCAAAATTTTGAGAAATGCTCTGGTTCTATAATAAGTTTGACTAGTCAAATGATATTATTTTTACATGAAACTTTTTGTTTCAGTTATAATATAAAACCAGCTTTCCAGTAAGTTTAAGATTACTTAAATCTGAGTTGTAATGACAAAGTTATGCTCCGGTCAAACTTATTTTTAAGTGCGCGAATGCTATTAAAATCACCTGAATGAAAATAATTTTATGGATATCAAAACAAAAAATTATTTTACCGGACTTTTGGTTTTTAGCAATGTTTTAATATGATAGAATTTATAAAATTTTCATAATTGAGAAAAACTCCAGCATTTAAAAGTTGAAAATCGCCCCTATAACCAAAATCCAGTTTTTGTTCTTGGACTGGGGGGTTAGCTTTTTATCCTTTTGGAATTTGATTTTTAAACTATTTTTATTGGATTCAAATAGGGAGTATTTGCTTATTTACGAATAATATCTTAAGTAAATGAAAATCATTTACTTAAATGATATTTGGCATAAATAAGCGCCAAAACACAAGGTGGCATGCAGTGCAATAAGGCGACTGTCGCCTAGGCCCCAGGCAAACCGCCTGCCTAGGCGACGCCTTGACAACTATGGTTGTACATAATAGGTTCTTCTAGGGTCTTCCACCAAGGTGGTGGGAATGTTCTAGGCTTTTTGGCTAGAATATTCCTAGCCATTGAATGGATGACAAGTGTAAACATCCTAGACATTCTTTATAAAGATGGGTGCCTATAAATAGGTGTTCCCTCATTTGGCGAAGGCATCTACCAATCCACCAACCAAGCAAGTGAACATGCAAGGATCATACTCAAAGCTCTCTTTTGCAATACAAAGTTCTTTCACTCAAACTCTCTAGTGTCCCCTACTTCTCTTCCCAACTCGCTTAAGGAGCACAATAAGACCGACTTAGTGCAAGCAATAGTGCTAAGTGCCGGTGCGGTTGGTTAGGGAGGTCTAAGGCTATGACAGTGAGCTCCAGATGTAAGGACTATGAGATCTTGGCCTGCACGTGTAGGGGAGTGTTGATGTACACATTGACATTTCCCTTCCCTAACAGTTCAAGCTTTTAGGTGAAATGGTAGCAAACAAAATTTTCATTGCCACTGAAATTTCGAACATTGCTAGCAAGTAACTTCACTCTACCATGGCATATCAATGGCTGAATTCTAAACCTTCTTTTGTGTATTCTTATTTTACTTTCTGCAGGTTTTCTGTAGTTTTTCTATCCTGCGATTTCGATTTTGCTCCATTCTAGTTGCAGGAACTTTGTGTTTTCGGTCCTTCTAATCCAGCCATTGGATAGGCTTCCTTTTTGATTTTTTCTCCTCTACCATCCTTACTACCATCAACCAGAATTTGGGAGGCATCTGACCTAGTCCAACAGTTTCTCAGTTATTGCTTCTCTTATGAGTTTGTAAATACTAAGTTTCTATTTTCTGTACACACTTGTTACTCTTAATCTAGCCTCATTTAGACTCATAATCCTCCTATTAGGACCCTCATATCGTTTGGGTGGGTTGAGAGATATAATCCTGTCAATTTTCTGCTTAATGTTTTCGGTTTTGGTTCACTATTGTTCTGGTTCTCTAATGGATTTTCTAGTGTTTGTCTCTTCAGCCTAGTAAACCTCATCACTGGTCCCCCTGATTATATAGTGTTGCAGCAAAAAAGGATTTGTGCAGTTGCCGATTGTTTAGAAGTTAGGGATGGCAAAATAACCTGCATACATCATTATGTTAGTACAGAAGAAACCTGATGGACAGCAAGTTGGAGGAAGTATATCATCTGCTGCCTACTTTATGTAGTCATAATTTTTTATTTTTTTATTTTGGGGGTGGGGGGAGAGGGATGTAGGATGCTTTTCAGCAGCAGCATATTATGATTTCCTTATTAAGGGAACTGAAAAGGAGGAGAGAGGAGTTCTCAGGTTACTAAAGGAGGAGAAATATTTTTTTCAATCTGTTTGGGGTTTCATAACACTTTGCGTCAAAGTTTGGTGATTCGTTTAATCAATGGCCTAAAAGTTCCTTCGGGCTGAAAGGTTCTGCCCCCTATGGAATGTACTCAGTGGTGTGGGGTCTGAAAGGAAAAAAATAGAAGGATTTCTGAAGACAATTATAGAGTTCTTTCAAGAATTTATACTATTTGTTAGAATAAGAATTAGTGCGCTGCAGGGGCACATTGGGGCTTCCCCCCCCTCCACCGACCCTAATTAAAGTGGGGCGGCTAGATGGGGGGTTATACTTGTAAATACTTTATATTTTCTGTTTTGTACTCCTATCATGACTCCCATCATGATTCTATCATAATTTTATATTATAAATAGGGGACTTGTGTGATCAATTAAAGACACACAAGCATTCTCCAACTCTTCCTATTAACATGGTATCAGAGCCTAATTTCTGATCTAGGTTTTCAGTTTCAAGCCCCTTCTCCTTCAAGAATCGTAGACTTTCACCTTCTCTTCCATTGCCTTTGTAGCCTCCATCTTATCCTACCTTTGTCCCATTAACCTACTATAGGGCAGCACTAATGAGGTGATTCCTATGAATCTAGTGGCTATCCTATGCCCTACCTCATGAACTAAAACACCAAAAACCCTTGCAAGAAAATTTGGGTTCTTCACTTTTTTTATTCTTCTGTTTTATGAAGTGTGGTTTCTTCCTCTTTAAGGAACAAACCTCTACCTCTTGAAGATCAGGTACAACTACTTGGAAGGGCTCATAATTATCCGCGAGATCAATATCTACACAAATTGCTTTTGCGCAAAAAAAAAAAAAGAGAAAAGGTTTTCCTCCAAAACCCTAACAAAATCGATTTTTGGGGCTCCCTTAGAATTGGATGAATTTTTGAGATCATCATCACCATTACAGAGATCGACTGGACTTGTGGCCCCATCTACCAAGTCTCTGTATCAATCTCCCTTCTTCTTTGATCATTGGGTTTTCTCCCAAAACCCTAATTTGCTTATCTCAACAGTTCTTTATCAAGCCTGATATTATCTGGAGTACCTCACTACCATTACTGGGCAATTCGATCCAAGTATAGACACTTTCTAACGATTGATTTTTGAAGATCTTGTATTTCTCCCTCTCATTGTTGATTTTTTACTAGTTCAGTCATGTCTGAAGTAAGTACTATGTCCTCTGGTTCTGATGGACAAAGTTGCAATGACTACATCTTTTGGGACTAGCTCTGTGATCTTGGCCATTATATGACCGTAGTGCACTGTATCCAAAATGTATATTTCACCTTGATACGATACGATAAGCACCGATACGGTATGAAATGTACCGATACTTTAAACCATGGCTGAGACTAGGGGTAGTCCTACAACTGATATAGGACTCTCCCAAGAGGAACTCCAGGCTTTCAGACGTATGCTTAAGGCTTCCAATTCAACTCCTGCTAATTCAGTCCCTTGAGCTTCCAATTTTGCTCACTCAGGTATTTTATTTGGTGGCCATGGTGCATTAGCCGCCTCCACTCCCTGGATCATTGACTCCGTTGCCACTGATCACATAACTGGTTACTCCAGTTTATTTCATCTGTAATCACCCACCTCAGACAGAGATAAAGTTAGGGTAGTAGATGGCACCCTATCATCTGTCCCCGGAAATGATTCTATTAAGTGTTCTTCTTCTATACCTGTCTTCAGTTTTATATATCCCTAATTTTACTACTAATTTGGTATCCACTAGTAGTCTTAATAAGGACCTAAACTGTAAAGTAACCTTTTTCCCTTCCGACTGCAATTTTCAGGATCTAGTAATGGGGAAGACGAATGGATGTGGTAAGGTGAAGGGTGGTCTTTATTAGCTTGATGATGGTTGTCTCCCTATGGCTGCAGCATCAACAACTCCTCATCAGCTACACTTTGCTTCTTCTGAATTGAATCAATGGCACTGTCGTTTGGGACACCCACCAATTGGAACCTTATCTCTTTTATTTCCGCATTTAGTTAAATCATGTACTAGGGATGAGCTCTTTTGTGAGGTCTGTACTCTGGCTAGACAGACTCGTTCTAGTTATTTACTTTTAAATAAAAGCTCTTCTATTTTTCATTTGGTTCACTCTGATATATAGGGTCCATCTTGTCGGACATTTATTTCTATGAAAAGATGGTTCATGTCCTTTATTGAGTGTCACTCTCAAACTACTTGAATTTACATGATGTAGCACAAAAGTGAAGTGTTCGGTTGTTTTCAGCTGTTCCGTAAAATAATTCAAACTCAGTTCAATGCAACTTTGAAAATTCTGTATAGTGCTAATGGAAAAGAGTACATAGAGGGTCAGTTTCAAAAATACCTAGCTGATCATGGGATTCTTCATCGGACAAGCTGTGTTGACACTTTTGCTCAGAATAGGGTGGCTAAATGCAAGAATGGCTCTTGCTGGATATTGCTCGAGCTATGATGTTTGCTAGACAGGTTCCATCTTAGTATTGGAGTGATGTTGTCCTCACAGCAGCCTACCTAATCAATCATATGCTAACTCGTGTCCTCAACTCTCGAACTCTTGTTGAGGTTCTTCAAGGCACTACATCCTTCCTGGTTCCTCCAAAGACTTTTGGGTGTGCCTGCTATGCTAGGGATCATCATGCACAAGGAAAATTGGATCTTCGAAGTACTAAGTGTGTCTTTCTGGTTACTCTTCTACATAGAAAGGATATAAGTGTTACCATCCTCCTACCCGGTGTACAATAGTAACAATGGATGTTGTGTTTCATGAATTTTTTAGTTACTACTCATCCTCACCTCTTCAGGGGGAGCCTGGAGTTACTAGTCAAGAAGAGATGACTCTAAATCTGCTTGCTTCGCTAGTATACCCATCATCTTCACCTTAGGATCCTCATGCTTCACAAGATAGTGAGGGGCCATAACCTATCGTTCCAACTCAAGGGGAGATGACTCCAGTTCAGAGAACCATTGGTGAATTCCTGAGAAATTGATGACTTCGCTCTTCAAGTTTATCGTAGGGGACATACCAGAAATAAGCAACTTCGGACCATCACCACTACTACAACACCTTTACACATCCTTCACCAGCCCTGGATCCAAAACCGACTGAGCCTCATACTTTAGGTATAATCTCTCCTTCTAACTAACCTATTGCCCTCAGAAAAGGCACTAAGGCCTGTACTCAACACCCTCTATCTCATATTGTTTCATATGATTCCCTTTCTCCCTCCTATCGTGCTTTTGTGTCTTCTCTTTCATCTACTTGTGTCCCTAAGAATTAGTAGGAAGCTCTTATAGAAAAAAATGAAAGACCGTAATTGAGGAAGAAATGGGTGCCTTAAAAAAGAATGCTACATGGGAACTTGTGACTCTTCCTCCTGGAAAGAGACCTGTTTGCTGTAAGTGGGTGTTTGTGGTAAAGCAGATGATCGATGGTTCTGTTGACAGATACAAGGCAAGGCTTGTGGCTAAAGGGTTCACTCAGACTTATGGAATCGACTACCAAGAGACATTTGCACCTGTTGCCAAGTTGACCTTTGTGCAAGTGTTACTCTCATATGCTGTGAACCTAGGATGGGAACTCCACCAACTTGATGTAAAGAATGCTTTCCTCCATGGAGAGCTCGATAAGGAAGTTTATATGGAAATTCCACCAGGTTTCTCTAGCACAAGAATTTAGGGTAAGGTCTGTAAGTTGAAGCGCTCTCTATGGTTTGAAACAGTCACCTAGAGCGTGGTTTGGAAGATTTCACAAGGTTTTGACATTTATGGGTTATAAGTATAGTAATGCTAACCACACATTGTTTATAAAGAGGTCTGGTGAAAAAGTTACTATACTTATTGTCTATGTGGATGACATAGTAATAACAGGAAATGATAGCGCTAAGACTGATCATCTCAAGGGTTTTTTGGGCAAAGAATTTGAGATAAGGATCTTGGGAAGTTAAGGTACTTTCATGGGATTGAAGTTACCAGGTCCTTAAAAGGCATCTTCTCTCTCAAAGGAAATACATCCTGGATCTACTGTTCGAGATAGGTATGTTGGGTTGTCATTCTTCTAATATTCCTATGGAAGCTAGTAGTCGGCCCAAGGAAAAGGAGGGTGAACTAGTTGACAAAGGCCCGCTACCAAAGGTTGGGAGGAAAACGATATATTCTCACATACACAACCTGACGTTCTTGTGGCTGTGAGTTTGATCAGTCAATTTATGCATGATCCCTATTCCTCTTATATGAAGCTATTATACGTATCTTACGATACTTGACGTCAACTCCAGGAAAAGGGATCCTCTTATCTCCTTATAATCACCTCCGAGCTGAAGCTTACCAGATGTTGATTGGGCTGGTTCACCTAACAGAAAGTCTATCTTTGGTTATTGTACCTTTGTAGGAGGGAATCTTTTCACCTGGCATAGCAATAAGCAGAATGTGGTGGCTAGATCTAGTGCTGAAGCCTGAAGCAGAATTTTGTGCCATCACACAGGGGATTTGTGAGTTACTGTGGTTGTGTACACTTTTGGATGATATTGGCGTACCTATCGTCCTCCTATGATGCTTTACTGTGATAATAAGACCGTTATTAGTATTGCTCATCATACAGTATAGCATGACCGAACCAAACACGTGGAGATTGATCATAGTTGTCAAGGAGTCGCTTAGGCAGTGATTTGGCGTCTCGACGGTAAAAATTGGTCATGACAATCCTACGATTTGTCTCTCACAATTGGCGGTCGCCATGGAAAGCTAGGTGTCGCCATGGACGCCATGTCACGATTTATTCCTAGGCGGTTGACTTTAGGTGTTATTTTTTTTTTTACTAACAACATTTTGTTTATTATATGGCAGCGTAAAATTGAAACAGCCGACACTCGAAGATAGCAAAACCCTCGAAGCTCGAACTCTCGAAGAGACCAAAACCCTCGACGTCTTCTCTTCTCCTTCTCCGGCAGCCACCGCCTGCAACTTCTTCTTCTTCTCCTTCTCCGGCAGCAACCAACAGCGGAGAAGATCTTCTTCTTCTCCTTCTCCGGAAGCAACCAACAACGACGTCTTCTCTGGCAGCCGCCACCTGCAACTTCTTCTTCTTCTCCTTCTCCGGCAGCAACCAACAGCGACGTCTTCTCCGGCAGCCACCGCCTGCAACTTCTTCTTCTTCTCCTTCTCTGGCAGCAACCAACAGCGACGTCTTCTCTTCTCCTTCTCCGGCAGCAAGAACGACAACAACCACAATACGATATCGCCTACGACATCTTCTCCTCCGGCAACAAGAGCGACAACCAGGTAAGGGCCCCACCTGCAAGTAACTTCTTTGTTCTTTTCTTTTATGCGGCTTGCCTTCTATTATCTGCTCCGGTTGGTTATTCTCTGCAACCTCTGCCCTCTGGTTCTTTCAGTTTCTCTTTGATTTTTTCAGTTTCAGTATCTTCTATTATTTGTTTTTTGGGTTGAAAGAAATGCAGGAATTATCATATGGGTTTAAATGGATTCATGTCCTTTTTTTGTTCTATGTTGTTTTACTTTTAGCCTTTTCGATGTTTATAATATGTTTTCCTCTTTAGTTGTATATCTAGTTATCTACTATCTAGAGCTTGATCTGAAGGTGGGAAATCATATATTTTAGATTGCTGGAAAAAAAATAATATAAGAACTTGACAATGGTCTTGGTTGTGTTAAGTGAAATGATTAAGTTGGATTTGTGAGTGATTGATTTTTTTTTTTTTATGTTATCATGTTAATGTTATTGGTTAACACTTAACATACTTTGCTGCCTTTAACAATGGCACACGGGCGATTTGACCGCCATGGCAATGCCAAAACGGGCGATTCATCGCCAAATCGATTAGCCACCCCTCCACCGCCTTGGATTGATTTGACGCCGTGGCAACTATGAGATTGATAGACACTTCATCAAAGAGAAGTTGGATGCTGGTTTAATTTGTGTTTCTTTTGTAAAGTCTGGTGATCAACTAGCTAATGTGTTCACTAAAAGGCTGGCTGAAAAGCTATTTCATCCTAGTTTAGTCAAGTTGGGCATGTGTGACATCTATGCACCAACTTGAGGGAAGTGTTAAAATAAGGATTAGTGTGCCGCAGGGGCACATTGGAGCTTTTCCCTCCTCCACCAACCCTAATTAGAGTGGGGCGGCTGGATTGGGGGGGGGGTATACTTGTAAATACGTCATATTTTCTGTTTTGTAATCCTATCATGACTCTATCATGATTTCTATTATGATTCTATCATGATTTTATATTATAAATAGTGGACTTGTGTGATTAGTTAAAGACAAGCATTCTCCCATTATTCATGTTACCACTATTATTGCCGAGTATTTAACTGATTGGGCATTCTCTTGTAAAGAATTTGTAGGGGCATGTAGGAACAGTTTTACTTTCATTTGGGACTCCTCACTGTTTGAAAGACAGCTATTGTGTTTTCTTTTTGTTGATGCTTACATCTTTGTGTACAGCTCACACAATTTGTAGTTCTTTTTCCTTTTGGATTAACCATCAATTGTAAGCATCCTCTTCTTTTGCTCAATGAAAATGAAAGTGTTATGTAGTTTCTGACCCAAAAGGTAAAAGATGTAGGACTAACTACCTTAAACCAGATTGGAATAGAATAAAAAATTCCCACTTTGACTAGGATGCGACCAAGTAATTACAGGTACAGTAGCAGGGGAGAAATGGAATAGGACTATACTATCTCACAATAGAAGTAAGAATATGAGTGCAATAAAGAAAATAGAAAAGGACTCCGCATGATTTCAAATAAATCACTTAAGAGTAAATTACCTTGACACAACCTGGGAACTGAAGCACCCAAACAGGGGCTCCAGAACATGTGTTTTTTAGGGGGGAGGGGTGGGTAATTGAGGCTCCGGAGGAGTTGAGATTATTCACTCATAGCATCAGATTGATCTCACACTGACTAACCAATGGCCCCCAATATATAACTCACAGTACCTAAAGTTTTTACTTTCTCTAAGAGTTTCGTTGATGTGATAGACTAATGTCAGGTTCAGGTTGTTCTCAGGAAATGGTATTCTAGGGTTTCAATAGATCAACTAAACAATGGTAATGCCCAAGAGAAAAGACAAAATTGACAGGCAGACAATTATGAAATTGATGGTGATGATTAAGAGTGAATTAGGAATGGAACGACTGGGAACCACCTAGTTAACAGAGAAAACCTTCACTGTTCACCATAGAATCTATGTGACAGGAGAAAACCGAAAGCTTTATTGCCTAATAGAAATTTGTTGCGTATAAGGCAGCAGTGCATATCTATTCTCTCTGTCCCACAATGACCAACCTGTTGAAAAAGAAAAAGCCCAAAGTTTAAAGAGTAGTTAATGTATTAGCAATCCCCAGCATTTTTAAATGTCACAGTTCTGTTAAACTCTCGTCAAGTTGGATAACAAATGAATGTGGTAATCAATGCAAGGGCACCAATTGGAAAACTTCATAAAAATTTGTTACTTAATTACTTGATGGACAAAGAATTAGGCACATTGTATTCTTTGTCGCATGCCTGGTCTAGGAACCTGCATGGTAATATGAGATTAGCCTCTTCAATGAAAACATAGATGGATATTAAGTAATCTGGATTCTGCATTTATACTGAGACAATCTCTATGTAATATAAACTTTGCAAGCACCAATAGAGGAAGAAGAAATCAGATCTATGGCATGGGCCCATTGATGTAGATCAAAGCATGAAGAAGAGGACGGGAATCAAATCCAGAGAAAAAGGTTTTTCACTGTTCACGTGGATAGTGAAGTGGGTCCCATTCTGGATATTTGGAGATGATACTTTGATATGGATAGGTGTTCAGTCTTGGACAGCAAGCAATTGCAGATTCTTCTCGCCTTGGACAAGCAAAGATTGATTTGGGAAGTTCTAGAAGAGTGAAGACTTTGCTGGATTTTGTTTCCTTTTTTGTGTTCACTATAAACAAATAGTTAGTTTCCTTTTATGTGTTTTCTTATTAAACAAGTAGCTAGTTCAGTTTTAGGCAAGTTCTAGTTAGGATTAGTTTCTTTTTCCATGTTACTTTCTGTTGAGAAAGACGTTAATCCCGATAGGGGATTAGCGCTAGTTCTACTAGGCCGATAGGGACAATTTTGTCCTATCGGCCCATGGTTCTGGTTTGATTACAGGTATCTGGGATTGTAACATGGTATCAGAGCTTCTGTAATCAAATCAAGCTTTTCAAAATCCTCCCTGCTGATCTCGGTTTTGCGCTGAAATCTTCTGGTGTGTAGCCACCTATTACTGCATCAACTATGTATTAAGTTACATGGAGTGATTTATTTGGTGTATGGATCATGCTTTATTGGTACTATGCTGAAGATTTGAAGAACTTGAACCGCAACTATCTTCTTCCTTTTTTATCAAACCGGGGTCTCTTAGGTGAAAGCCAGATATCCAGTTGCTGTGGTTCAGGTGTGGTTTGCTGTTTTTCTTGGTATTTTTGGGTGAAATCCAGATATCTGTGACTCTATTTGTCTACTTTATTTTTGGTTCTCATGGCTGAGACCAAGTCTACTACCTCTATGACTACTATATCTGCCTCGGACAATGTCAATGTCCAAATTACTTCTATTAAGCTCAAGGGAAGCTCGAATTACCTACTTTGGGCTCAATCAGTGAAGGTTTACCTTATGACCAAGGATAAACTTAAGTATACTACTTCTGATTCTCCTTCATCATCTGACAAGGGTTATGATGAATGGATGAAGGAGAATGCTTTGATTTTAATCTGGTTGTGGAATAGTATAGAACCAGATGTTGCTGCCAATGTCATGTTTCACTCTACTGCAAAGGGAGTATGTGATGATTTGAAGGAAACTTACTCTCAAGAAAAGAACATGACCCGTATCTATAATATTTATGAGAAGCTATTCTAGTTTTGCCAGTCTGATGGATCTCTTTCAAAGTATTATGGTACTTTCAAGGGCATGGTTGAAAAACTTAATGTTTTTCAGCCCTTGACCACAGACATTGACAAATTGAAGGCTCAGCGGAATGAGTTTTTTGTTTCCAAATTTTTGGCTGGTTTGAATAATGATTTGAAGGTAGTAAAGGGACATTTACTTGCAGGCGATATTGTTCCTATCTTGAATGACACTTATTCACGACTGCACCGTATCACTTCATCAACTAAATCTGATCAGTCTTTCAAAGACAATTCTACCTTCCTTGCCAACCGTGGTCGTGGTCGCGGTTGTGGGGGGGTCGTGGATCGGCTGGTCGAGGTTCTAGTGGACAACCTTCTGATCGTGCAACTCTCCAGTGCACTTTTTACGGGAAGCCCAACCATACTATAGAGACTTGCTGGGCAAAGCATGACAAGCCAGAGTGGGCAACCCAATTAGCCAATCATGCAGTGTCAGATGATGGTGCTGACACAATGTCTTCCGTTGATGCTAAACCGAGACCTTCAGGAGATTCATCTACCAGTCTACGCGATGACATCAATCAGTTGCTCTGGCGCTTACACATTCTCGAGGCATCCTCTAATACATCCAATCGTGGGTCTACATCCGCTGCCACCTTAGCTCATGCAGGTACCTCAACCCTTCTTACCACTACCTCTACCCCCTGGATCATTGATTCAGGTGCTTCTGTTTATATGACTGGTAAGTCATCACTTTTTAAGACCTTTTCCTCTAGTACCAATTCTACATCTGTTATTCTAGTCAATGGTGCTTCCACACCAGTTCTAGGCCATGGTATTATCTCTCCTACCCCCTCTCTGAATTTATCTTCTATGTTACATGTTCCACAATTTCCATTAAGTCTTCCTTCTGTGAGCCAGCTAACTAGTTCATTAAATTGCTCAGTAACATTTTTTCCCTCTTACTGTGTTTTTTAGGATCTTCACACGAGGAAGACGATTGGTGGAGGGTGTGAAAAGGATGATTTATATTATCTCAACTATCGCTTTCCCACTTTTTCTGCTGCAACTGTTGTTGGGGATGCGACTCCTTTCCAATGGCACTGTCGTTTAGGACATTTATCTTTGTCTAGGTTGAAACTTTTATTTCCTACTTTTAAGTCTGTTCTTAGGTTAGATTGTGAGGCATGTGAGTTGGGAAAACATCATCGTATGTCCTTCCCATCTCGCTCTGTGTCTCGTAGTCCGTCTTTATTTTCTTTAGTCCGTTCTGATGTATCGGGACCTTGCAGAGTTAGTAATAGATTTGATTTTCGCTATTTTATGACTTTTGTGGATGATCATTCTCGCCTTACATGGCTTTACATGTTAAATGACAGATCTGAATTTTTATCTGTGTTTCAACAATTCTATAATAAAATAAAAACTCAGTTTGGTATTTTAATTAAGATTTTTCGTTCTGAAAATGCTCTAAAATATGCTCAAAATGATATTTCTGATTTTTGTGCCAATTGTGAGATGATACACCAAACTAGTTGTGGTTATACCCCACAGCAAAATGGAGTAGCAGAGCATAAGAACCGGCATCTTCTCGAGGTAGCTCGAGCTATTATGATTCATATGCATGTTCTTAAGCATTTTTGGTGTGATGGGGTTTTGACTGCATGTCACTTGATTAATCGCATGCCATTTTCAGTTCTCTCAGAAAGGTGTCCTTTTTTCTATTATGTTCCCTACTTTGCTAAGTTTTTCTATTCCTCCCTGAGTCTTTGGGTGTGTGTGTGCTTTGTTTATAATTTGCATGTGCAAGTAGATAAACTATCTCCTAAGTTTACTAAGTGCATTTTTTTGGGTTATTCACGTACTCAGAAAGGGTACAAGTGCTATGACCCCATTACTCACAGGAACTTTGTTAGTGCTGATGTGACTTTCTTTGGGGGCACATCATTGTTTTCTCATCAAGTGTCCCAGTCTGGTATGGAGTGGTCTTCTCCATCTCCTCCACCCATTCCCTCTCTCGTACCCTTTCCTGATGTTCCTAGTGCCAGTGAGTCACCTCTCCTATAGGTTTATTAGCACAAGAAGAATGTTGGACAACCATGTGGAGAAACCAATACTCTAATTGATTCACTTCCTCCCCTGCCGCCTTCCTTTGATGAAGCTCCTCCTCCTCCGCCTGATGACTTACTAATTACTTAAAGGAAAGGTACACGTTCTTGCACTCAAAAATCTATGGTTGTGTATCCTATTGATAATTTTGTTTCACTGTCTTATCTTCCTTTTCCCATCCATGGTCTTGCTCTGTCTCTTTCTGCTAATCCTATTCCCCGCACCCATACTGATGCCATAAGTATTCCTAGATGGAAAGCTGCCATGGATGTAGAAATGGATGCTCTTTTGAGTCGTGGTGCATGGAGTCTGGTAGATTTACCTCTTGGCAAGGATTTGGTGAATTGTCACTGGTGTACACTGTTAAGTACCACTCTGATGGTTCTGTTGAGCGGTTGAAAGCCCGTTTAGTTGCCAAGGGGTGTACTCAGACATATGGAGTTGATTATTTTGAGACCTCCCCGGTTGTTAGACTGAACTCTATTCGTCTACTTATTTCTCTTGCTGTCAACTTTGATTGGCCCTTGTTTCAGTTAGACATCAAGAATGCCTTCTTGTATGGTGATCTAGAGGAAGAGGTGTATATGGAGTAACCTCTTGGTTATGTTGCTCAGGGGGAGAATAAAGGTTGTGTGTGTCGCTTACACAAGGCTATCTATGGACTTAAACAATCCCCTCGGGCATGGTTTCAAGTTTAGTTCTATCATAGATACTTGTAGATTTTCTCAGTGTTATTCTGATCATTCTGTCTTTGTTTGTTGCAGAGATGATAAACTGGTTGTCTTGGTAGTTTATGTTGATATTATTCTTACTAGTAATGATGAGGCAGGAATTTTTTAAGTGAAAACTTATCTACAGCAACACTTTCAGACTAAGGACTTGAGCCAGCTTCACTATTTTCTTTGGATTGATGTGATCCGATGCAAGAAAGGGATTAGTCTGTCTCAAAGGAAATATGTGTTGGATCTTTTATCTGATACTGGTATGCTTGCATCCAGACCTGTTGATATCCCTCTGGATCCTCACCAAAAGTTTGGTGTTAATGATGGCGAACCTCTTTAAGATGTGCATCAGTATAAGAGTTTGATTGGCAAGTTAATTTATCTTACTGTGACTCGTCCTGACATTTCCTATGTTGTTGGAGTCCTCAGTCAGTTCATGCAGTCTCCTCAAAAAGCTCATTGGGATGCTGTTGTTCGTGTTATTCGCTACCTAAAGGGTGCTCCTGTAAAAGGGTTGATCTATTGTCCTAATTGGCATATGGAGCTAGTTGGCTATTCTGATGTTGATTGGGCCGACTCTGCTAGTGATCGGAGATCTACTACGGGTTATTGTATATTTGTTCGAGGTAATCTGGTTACATGGCGTAGAAAGAAGCAGACCACCATTGCTCGATCTAGTGCCGAAGCAGAATACAAAGCTATGGCTCATACCATTGCTAAGTTGATGTGGCTCCGATCTTTACTCTTGGAGTTGGGATTTCCAGTGACCAAGCCTATGAAGATGTATTGTGACAACCAAGCTGCGGTGTACATTGCTAGTAATCCGGTCTTCCACGATAGGACCAAGCACATAGAGGTGGATTGCCACTTTGTTCATGATGCTGTTCTGAAGAAGCTGATTGAGACCCTTTTTGTTCCTTCATCAGATCAGTTGACTGACATGTTCACCAAGTCTCTTTTTGCTCATAGTTTTCGTAATGGTTATACCAAGCTGAGCATGGGTGATGTGTATGCTCCATCTCAGGGGGAGTGTTGAGAATGATGCTAATCCCGATAGAGGATTAGCGCTAGTTCTACTGGGCCGATAGGACTATAGGGACAATTCAGTCCTATCGGCCCATGGTTCTGGTTTGATTACATGTATCTGGGATTGTAACACTTTCCTTTTGCAATTGTTTATTTTTTGTTTACTTTCCTTTTTTCAGTTAGTTCCTATTTTGTGTCCACCAATTTTGAAGGAATTTCTGAGCCTATTTCAAGGTCAGCCTATTGTAATTTGGAAAAGTTGATTAATGAAAAAAGAGAGTTGGTTTTATGCCATGAATACTGTGAGATGCAGTGAGGGAGAGATTCCTTGAGTGGGTGAGATGCCTAGTGGGTGAGAGGCCTGGGAGAGAGAGAGAGGATCAATCCATCGATCCTTTCTTATATTTTCTGTTTTTTCTATTTTATTCCAATCAATTTTATGATTCTGATCTGCAGTGATTTAGTATTCCTATGGTGTGTTGCTAAAAATCTCCATTGATAGACAGCATCAATCCTACTGTTTGGTTGGTTCTTAGTTGAACTAGCTCCTACATTATTTGGTATCACAGCCTAACCAAAGATGGAGCCAGAAGTTTGTTACTTTGCTGGACAGAGGGATCCCTACCAATCCTTGATTGGTTAGATTTTTTGGAGAATAATTGTCTACTACAACTTTACAGAGGCGTGAAAGCTTCAATTTGCTTACTCCCGATTGCTCTAGTCATGGTAGAGAATGGTGGTGAGTCCATGAAGAGTGGCTTTAAGCTGGAAGACGTGAGCCTAGGATTTGGGTAGAGATGAAGTACGAGTTGGAGAACCAATACCTACCTGGGGAGGGAATTCTAATTCCCCCCTGATCTGACCACACTTTTATCCATAGAGGTTACTGCTATTATTACCTTTAGGGGGTAAGGAAGGATTTCCTTCAGACCATCTACACAGGCTGGTTTCCTCTGAAGATGCCTTACACACTATTACTGAAACTGTTACTTGTAATAGGAGTGATGACTAATAAAAGGTCAAGCTAGAATTCAAAGAATACAACAGGAAGCTCGATCCCAAGTGTTCTATGATTGGCTTGCCTCTCTCTATGATTATTTTGATTGGTACAGTACTACAGTTTGTCCGAGAGGAAACTGAAGCTTGGACGAGCCAAACTTGTTGGTCCTACTAAGCAATAGTGGAGAATGTAATGTGTAAGCAAAAATTATGTGCTTGCGGCACTGAACCTAGTACAAGAGAGATGGAAAAAGAGCTGAAAAGCAAATATCTTCCTCCAACATTTAGGGAAAAACTGCACGACAAGCTTAACACCTTGCGATAGGGTAATCTATTAGTGGTCGACTACACGGAGCAGCTTGACACACTCAATTCTCATACTGGGCTTAATGATGACAAGATACAGTTGGTCTCACGTTTCAAGTCTTTGCTGAATCCTGATATTAAAAAGAAGATTAATGCACATGATCTATATGACCTACAGGATTACTCAGAAGGGTTTTTTAGTAGAAGAGAACTTAAAACTCCCCTCTAGGAGGCTTTGTTCTCATGTTGGGGAGTACAGAAAAGCTCCTATGATTGGTGAAACTACAAGAGAGACCCCTAATATTACCACCAACAAGCAAAAATCACCTATAACTAATAACAGTGACAATGAATGCTATTACTGTCATAAGTTTGGGCACACCGCCAAATCTGCCCTATGAGGAGGAAGGCCAATGCAGTCGCTCAATTGTTGAGGAGGATGACACGACATAAAGAGTATGAAAGCTGCCAACTGGATGATGGAAGAGAGCTTGATGATGACGATGAGGAAGAGGAAGCTTACACGATCCACGTGGTAAGCAAAATATCATTGGCTGAAACCATGGGGGAAGACTGGATAGACTTTACAACAAACTATAACAAACTAAGACATTTTATCTTCTATACTCACATGAACAATGACTCTAAAATTGCGGAGGTAATTGTTGACAGCGGGACTTGTGTAAATGTGGTAATGCAAGCCTTCATTGATTGGTCTAAGTTACCCACGGAGAAGCATCCCCATCCTTACAAGTTTTCCTCTTATATGGATATGCCTTTTTAGTCAATAACAGGTTTTTGGTTCCATTGAAGCTCCAAGGATATGAGGAGGAAGAATGGTGCAATGTGATCTCTATTAAGCTGATGAACATCTTTATAGGATGACCATGGATGTATAATGATGTACTAGTTGATGGCATAAAGAATCAATGCATATTCAGGTTCAAAGGGAATAATATCAGATTCAATTTAACATCCCAATTGAGAGCAAGATGTAGGGCCTTGAAATCCAACAGAAGCTGTTCGTATAATTTATAGAATCTTTGTAGGATTCGAGGCTTATATTGGCCCTTGCTACAAAGGAAGCATCCCCTTAACCTAAGAAGCAGTTCATATAATTCATGGAATCTAACAAGGATTCGAGGCTTATATTGGCCCTTGTTACAAATGAAGCAACCCCTTAACCTAAGATTAAGCTTCCTAAGCTGATAAAAGAGTTTTTGACTTTTCTAGTTTGGAACTGAAGAATTACCCGACAAGCTGCCGCCTATGTGCAATATCCAGCATGCCATTGACTTAGTTCAGGACAAATCTCTTGCTTATTGATTAGTGGGTCTTATAGAGCATGCCTAGCTGAAGAGAGAAGTGGACAAGTTGCTGAAGAAAGGGTTTACACAAGAGAGCTTAAGTCCCTACCATGGTTTGAGGAATCAGATCGGATATGTTCGGTTCAATATCGTCCTTGACTGATCCCTTTTCTTGGCCGACACCTCATAAGTGGATCGGTACAGACACAAAGTGTAAAATGGTAAAAAAGTGTTTTTTTTTTTTTAATTGAGCCCAGGGGTATTTCTTCCAATCTGGGTCAATCCATATGGGGATCGGATTGGTATCGGCCTTGAGCAATCCTGACCCCGATTCCGTCTTCTCAAACCTTAGTCCATAGACAGTTCTAGCACTACTTGCACCTTAAGAAAGATGGTCAATGGTGTAGTGTGTTGATAGCAGAACCATCAAGTATAGGTTTCCTATACTACGACTTGATGATAAGTTGGAGATGTTATCCGGATCAAAGGTCTTCTCAAAAATAGACCTTAGAAGAAGACATCACTTGATGGTAAGCAAGCGGAGGATCATGTGGAGCACCTGAGGCAAGTTATGAGAGTACTACGAGTTGAAAAGCTCTGCATCGATTTAAAGAAGTGCACCTTCATGCTATCTAAGTTTGCGCTCCTTGGGTTAAGAGTTTCCTCTAAAGGAGTCAAGGCTGATCCTGGGAAAGTCAAGAGTATCTTAGATCGGCTGAACTCTAAACTCCATAGAAGTTGAAGCTTCCATGGGCTTGCATCCTACTGCCACAAATTTATTCAGAACTTTAGTTTTATCAATACACCTACCATTGAGTGCATAACGTAGAGAAAGGAGCAAGGAGAAGGCCAAGTGGTCACAGCTGCCACTAAAGCATTCGGATTTATCAAGAGGAACATGATGGGATGAACCAGTTCTACTACTACCAGATTTTGATCAGATGTTTGAGGTCACTGTCAATGCTTCACACCTAGGTATTAGTGGAGATATCATGCAAGGAGGTCACCTTTGTTGAACCTAGAAGGTTCTAGTTACATATTATGTTTTGGGTATAAAAACCTTATGTGATGTGTATTTGGGTTATCTAATATGTTTTCTTATGTGATAAGAGAATGATGATACCCAGGCTTTTAAGGTGGAACTTTTTCTTTGATATTCAACTTCATCCTAAAAATAAAAGTTGAAAAAGTACTGTCACCCAATTCACCCCTCTATTGGGTGTTGCCATTCATTCCTACAATTTTATTGCATTATATAGTGAGAAACTGAATGATGTGAAGAAGAGGTATTATACCTATGACGTGGACCTATATGCCATTGTTCAAGTGCTAAATCATTAGACAAACTACGGCATAGGCAAGGAGTCATTCTATTCATTGGTTATGGGTCTCTTAAGCACCTTCACTCTCAGAAGACTCTGAGCAACTAAGACACACACATTCTCAACCCACGCGATGAGTATAGGGTACAATCTAGGATGAATATGCTATTGATAATGATATTTCTGAGGTTTACTGAGAGTAGTAGGAAGGTGGGAGGAATCCTAAATACTCACTCTATAATGGATACCAATTCTTGGGTACATGCTTATGCATTCCTATTTCATCTTTGAGATATCATCCCATACGGGAATTACATGTTGGCGGATTGGGAAGACACTTTAGCAAAGACAAGACCCCTTCTCCAACTCACAGACAAATACTATTAGTCGCGACTACAGCATGGATGTTGACCATATGAATAAGCGGTGCTGAGTATTTCAGCTTGCTAAAGGCACTAAACTAAACATGGGAATATACTTTCCTTTACCCATCCCACATGAGCTGTGGAAACACATAACATGGACTTTGTGCTTGGGGTTGCCTACTACTCAAGAAAATCTTTACTTTATTCTTGTTGTGTAGATAGGTTATCCAAGATGGCACACTTCATCCATGCATAAGACTCTTGACGCTAGTCATGTTTTTACACTTGCTTCCAGAAAGTCATGAGCTTACATGGATTACTGGACTCCATTATTTCTAACCGAGATGTCAAGTTCATGAACTACTTTTGTGGATGAAGAAGAATACCAAACTACAGTTCTCTATGGCATTCCATCCGCAAACTGTGGGGCAAACTGAATTAGTCGACAAGCCCTTGAGGAATTTACTTTGTTGCGTAGTTTGTGACTATGAGAAGACTTGGCCATCGATACTTGACATTTTTGGGTTTGCCTACAACAGTTCATTGAACAGAATAAGACGTACTCCTAAGATTATTCTAGGAGTTGAGCTTAAGCAACCTATTGATCTCATTCCACTTCCGCGACGTGCATGCATCAGCATTGAAGCAGATTAGTTCCTATTTCATATTACAAAGGTGCATGTTCATGTATGACCATAGTTTTTAAGGCGCTGCTAAGGCGTCGCCTTACCAGCGCCTTGGAGCTGATGCGGTCTAGAGATGGTAAGGCAGTGCTCCGCCTTACGTGAAGTGGCGCCTTATGGGTTTTTTTTTTTAACACATTTTAAAATTACTTGATGAAGATTCCAAATATAGATTTTTTATTTGTAGGTGTATGATTTTGTTAACACTTGAGATGTATGGGATCAGCTTTACTCCACCAAAAATAACCAAAACGAACAAAACAAAAACACAATTCACAAACAAGGTTTGGATTTTATCAAGGGTTGTAAGAAAGGGCTTTGAGAATGAATAAAGGAACAAGGAAGAACCACTGATCTAGGCGCCCATTTTGCTCCGGCAGCGGTGAGCTTCATTCTTCTTTGACAGGAATAGAAATATAGTGGATGACTTTAGGGCTTAGACACTCATTTTGGCATCATAGAGGTAAGTCTAATAAATACTTGTATTTTTTATGTCTTCTTTTCTTTATATTTATAATTTTGTTTCATAATTATGTATTTATATTATATGTTAATATGTTATGATGATTGATGATTGATGAAGATGAACTTTGTTTATTCACTTTATTGATTTGTTTTCCTGATGAATATCTTACATTGGTATGAATATGAACCTTTAATATTTATTTAACATATGAGTAATAGGATTCAACTAGGATTTGAACCAAATAGATTGGTTTTATAAGAGAATTACACAGGAACGCTTTTAGTCAATAAGGCGACGCTTTATGCCCGCCTTATCGCTAAGGCGCTCCGAAAGACCTTCAAACGCCTCCGTCGCCTTACCGCCTTGAAAACTTTGTGTATGACGATAAATAGCTCTTAGTAATGATGCCTACAAGGCTACTGCTGATCATCCATTGTTTTGTGGAGCTCAAATCAGGCGATCTAGGAATATTTCGTATTGCTCTGGACTCTGGAAAGATTTCCTCCAGGTGCTAATATGAACTCCACCCATGGAATTTGTGTCCTTATAAAATCCTTAAAATGGTTGGACCTAATGCTTAGTTTCTAGAGTTACTCTTAACATGGCCATAAGCAATGTCTTCAATGTTGCTCACCAGCCTGACCTTATTCTCTATTGGGAAATCACTCCGATGAAGGTGATATAGAATAGATCTTGAGGCTGCCCCAGATGTTACCATTAATTGAGGATGAGATCAAGGATGTCATGTAAGACAACGCATTGTTACACGCCAATGAGGGGGATTCCATTCCTTTATTGTTTTACTGTCAAATGAAAGAACTGTCCAAAGTTCAAGTGTACATGGATCCATGCTGACAACTTCAATCGCATCAACCTTGTATGAGCATAATACCTGCCCTTTACCCATTTCCTGGGAGAATTGATGCAGAATCAATGTTCCAGAACCAGTACCAGGGGAGAAAGAAGAAATCAGATCTGACTGTGACATGACAGCCAGATTTAGCTGTTATGATAGCCTGCAGCTACAATCTTTTGTTCCGGTTCTGATTTCGGATCAGATCAGGAATCTTATCTTAATAGCAGTCAAGTGGTGGGGTCTTCTGTTGCACTTCTTTTCTTTGTTTTCTAATTTATTTTATTTTATTTTATTTTATTTTTTTTTAATTGTAAATGTTATCTTTAATCAGGTGCAGGTGGTTATCTATTCTTTACTGGTTGTTAAGTCTTTAGGTGAAATCGGGGCTGTCCCATTGGCTGATCCACAGTCAGAATTCTTATCAGGTTTTCTGGAATATCATAAATGCAGTTACAGGCCTGCAAGCCAACCCTTAATGGCTTTCAGTTCTATGAAATTATGCTGTGTATTCAGTATGACTTCTGTTGATTCAAGAGTGTTTACCTAGTGATGCAGATTCTTTACTAAACTAGGCTAGTTTTATTTGGAATAAGTCTATGGTTGGGTTGTATATGTGTTGGACCTTCAGGCCATGTGGTTTGGAGTGTTGTAGTGGGCCACTTTTTTGGGTCTAAACTGGGTGGTTGGGGGGGCGGGGGGGGGGGGGGGGTTATTAAGGTTGTATATGAGATTAACTAGTTTGTTTCCTTTTTCATTAGTTTCCATTTTAGTTGGGTTCAATTTATGTTATTAGTCTTTGTTATTTCTTAGGAGTTATCAATTGAGTCAAGTAATTAGTTTCCTTTTCAGTTTGTTTCTATTTTCAGTTTAAGAAAGTACTGTTTTAGGAGTTTATTTGTGATTTCCTTTTACTATGTAATTCCGCCACCCCCGGTTAATCATTATAAATAAAGAGGAGGAGTCTCCTAAAGCTCCCACGATTTTACCCAAAAAAAAACAACAATTTTCTGCTGCTGCTGTTTCTCTGTAAGAGAATTGCTGTGTGTGTGATCACGGTGAAGGGTTGGTGTATGCAGTATGATCCGACGACTAATTGTGAGAAGCCCAGGAGGTTGTTCTTCTACAAGTTATCTTCTTCACTATCCAAAATTCAAGGTGCTGCAGATCTGCTCAAACATTCTACAGGCAACAGGTTCATTCCCACCTTCAATTCTGCCCAGAATTCTGAGTTACTTGGGCATCAATCCATCACTCCTACGGCAAACCAGCCAGCACGTAGGGCTGGCCTTTTGATCGAGTGTAGTACTCCTAGGGAGGGAGACTCGATCCAAACTTCAGGTCATTCTGACCTGGGAATTGCAAGATATCAGTAATCTCCCAATTATTGTCCTGTAGTGCCTGTTGTTCTGTTTTCAGACCTGAGGTTGAAATCGATAGGCTGAATCTGATTTCTCTTGCTTACTAGAATATTGGTGCATGAATACGATTGGTTATTACCCCTTATCAGTACCTGTTATTCCTATACACATCTAATTACGTTCTGCACTCATAAGCCTTCACTTCTGGAATCGGTAGCCTGGTTTCCAGAACTGAGTTGCTTCCTTGTTTCTGAACCTATTCTACTTTGGTTATGGTTGTTCTTTGATTACATAAATCCTGCAGTTGTGAGCTTGGTTGACATGTCCACCTTAGTCTACATTACCTAGTGGATTCTATGTCCTTTCTATCTATCATTCTATCCGACTGAGTGTTAGAGAAGACACCAACTAATGCATAGGAAAAACAAACAAACATAGATTCTCACAACACAAAGATTTGACGAGGTTCACACACCGATGTGGTGTGCTACGTCCTCGGGCGAAGAAGAAGATGATTCATTATGCTTGAATAAAATTACAATGGAGCTCTCTCGAGCACCCAAATCATGGCAAGAAAACTTTGCCCAGAAACCCTAACACAAATACCCCAATTTTCACTGCTTGCTCAACAAGACGATAGTACATTATATACTCCTCCGAGTCAGGTCAATCTATCAGGTCGCGGTCTATCGGCCCAACCCCTCTGTTATCATCACAAATTTCAGAACAAAATCCCATTCAGGTCGCACTAAAATATGTCGGAGTCAAAATGGGTCAAGAAATTGAGACAAACATAACACTGAGGTTCAGATCAGATCAACCCATAACTATTAGTGGCTCTATACTGTTCTTTCTGGGTTTTCAATTTCAGATTTGTTGCTCTTAAGTTCTGTTACTGGTTCACATTCTATTTGTTTCGTTAATATCTGGTTTAGATCCCACTGAAATTCTATTCTGAAGCCCCAAAATTTAAGGCCTGTCTTGTTATTAGTTTTCAGATTCTGTTTCTGCTTTAAGGACTGACCTGATCTCTTTTCCTGCATTCTGACAGCTTGTATATCTGTAGATTCCATTCGGTTTAAACTTCTGATTTGTTTTCTGGTTCTATTAATTGATTACTGCAGTTTCAGATTGAGTTTGTTGTGATTTTTTGTGGCAGTAGTATTGTTCTAGATGTCACAATCCAGCCATCACAATATAATAAAATTCTGCATAATAGGTTGCTATTTTCTGTGTACACGTGTTCGCGGGCATGGGTATGAGTGTAGATGTAGGGGTGTGGCACACATGCATCTGTGCATGTGAGAGGGCATGGGGTTGGAGGTGTGCATATCTTTGTTCCTGAGAACATATATTTGCAGTAGCAAATTCCGTAAATGTGGTGTGCACAAGCATACATTTTTATCCAAAAAAAAAAGGATGAGATGAAAATTTGATTAGCAATAGGTGAGTCATGGATAGGATAGTAGGAGATTCTGCCTGTTCAGTTTGTTGTAAATTTTTTTTCTTTTACAACCTGTGAAATATCAGTATTCCAAAACATTTAATGGTCATATTATTTTTATCCATATGATGCAGGACTATGTAAATATTGTCTATTTTTATCTATCCCTTTCAAGCATATTTGTATGGTCTAACTGTCAAATGATGGAAGCTTCTCTTGGAATGGCATCAAGGGTTTTCTTGTTGGAGCTTTGCTGACAATTGCATTCGGTTGACACTTACTATTTCATGTCCTCAGAAGGATGAAGCACAGGAAGCTGATTCTATACCTATCGCTGGTGCACTGACTGCATTGGAAATGGAGACAAGTGATCCATATACTGCTGCAGAAACAGACGCAGGTAATTGTCCCAATCCTCTAAAATTCGGAGTTATGCCAACTGGCATTATGCAAACACAAAATCAGAAGAGAGAGGTGATTGTTCCAATCCTCTAAAGACATTATGTGAATAACAAAATCAGTTTACCCACTCTCTCCACATATATCACCTTTTGAGATAAATGTGTCCACAGATGGAATTGTGTCTAATTTCTTCTGCCATCTTTAAGAACAAGGTACATGAAACCATTATAAACATTAGTTAGGTTGACATTTGGTGTATAGCCCACCTAATTGCTTGCTGGAAACTTTACCATCATGCTGCCAGGCAATGCTCGTGATCAACATTGTGTCATATTACATCTTTTGACTCTCATGGTGTTCTGTGTTCTTTGACTTAGATCTTCCACTGCTTGAAGGAGGGGCGTCAGGAATGGCAAATTCTGAAGAGATCCAATCACTGCCATGTACTGTTGATCGTCCGCGTCCCAAAAAGAATCCATGTTATGGGTGGATCAGCAGTGATGATGACATGGACATTGTCATTCTCAAAACCAATGACTCCTTGAGACGGCTGCCTATTAAGGGAGCAACTGAATCAAATGGTGGGAGAAGACGCAAGTCACGGTGGGATGTGAAACCTGAAGATCTATGAGCCTTTTTATTGGTAGATGTACATATTTTAGTGCTCTAATCAACTCTTAACAGAAAGACTCCAAGTGATTGTTTCTTGTGTACATGAGGGGGGTGGAAGAGTTTTCTCGGGAAAGTGATCATCTGTTGTACAGTCTTTATGCTTGGCATTGTCAGAGAGGAGAGCTTCATCTTTGTTAAAATTATTATTTTTTTCTTTTAAAAGGACGAAAAATGAGTTGCAGAAGATCTTGGAGTAATTGTGTCTTAGTTTAATTTTTGTATAAAAGAAGCCCGAGACATTCTTTGCTATGAGGCTTTTCAGTCGATGCCCAATTTTGGTGGTGTTTGCTATTTAGGATTTAATAAATATAGAGCATAAATCCTCTTCTACCATAAACCTAGGCCTTAATAAAAAATAAAAAATGGCATACCCAATGTGTCTGGGGCTCCTATCACTATGGAGTTTGAGGGCCATAATGTTCATAGTCTTACCTCCGCTTTGCCGAAAAGTTGTTTCCAAACTCAAACCGTAACCTTAGTGTTGCACAAGGTCCGCCCTCAATAGTCAATCTATATTGCATGGTTTTTCTTCACCCCATCTTTGAGGTGTTTGTTTCTTTTCTTCTCGTTAAAGGATGGTTCGTTAGGTGCCAAGAAGTTCAATTTGGATCTGGATCCTCTCCAACACATATCCAACGACTGGGCAGCACTTGGGATAAGAGAGAGATCAATCTTGTTAACACCCCTACTTCTATGATTGCTATGTGATAGATATTGACAATTATAATGGGCATGGGCATGTGGAATTGGTTCCTATCAGATGCAAGGAAGTGTACGGTGGCTATATATGTTTGTGACTTTGTGCCTTGCCTCTTAACGTACCAAACTCGCATAAATGGTAGTGAAGATCAAGATTTTCTTTTGGAGTCTTGATGGATGATGATCTTTGTGTATATCAAGGCTATATCAAGAGACTCTATGTTGTAGCAATCCTGTGTTAAGGATTGAATTCTTTAGGGTTGAGTCACTGCTTGGCTTTGTTCTGATATTCTTATGGACTATGTGGTGACTGTATTTGATCTGCTGTGGTTTTTCAGAGTCTTTGTTTTAAACCTCTATTTATTTGGTTTCATTGCAGTTAAGTTGCAAAGGCTGTAAACTTAACCCTCATGCTATTCTTGTGAATGTCTAAAGTGGATGAAGGATTTGAGCTTGGCCATAAATCTATTTGTCTCTTCTACTCGTAAGACTCTTCTGTATTGTTCTCATGATAGTCCCAACACTCTTGTTCTTCCCCCACTCAAATTCCTCCCATGGTTGGTCCATGTGCTATGTCAGTGGTAAAAAGACCACCCTATCCTTGGTTGGACTCCTCTGCGCCTCCCTTGGTCGGTCTGTTGGCACAATGCCACGTGACCAGGTAATGATCCCTTGTTAAAAAAAAAAAGATTTCTACTTGGTGCACACCTCTATACCTAGACATAGGGTGCTGCAAAAATACCACCCTATTCCAGGTTGGAGATCCCTACCTGGTCGCACACCCTACACCCAAACATAAGGGGTGGCGAGAAGACCACCTTGGCCATGGTTGGATGCTTGTGCACCTCCCTTGGTTAGTTCCCATGATGGCACAATGACCACCCTACTAGGTGCGATCCCCAACTCAAAAAAAAAAGGGGGAGGGGAAGAGATCACTACTTGGTTGCCTGGCGGATGAAATTATCGCCACACCCCCTATAAAATAAAACGGTCCATTTATGATGATGCCCTTGCATGCTCTCATTGGCTCTCACGCTTCTATAGAGGCAACATGATCATGTAGCTTTATTTTTTCAATAAAAAAAAATTAGGGAAAAGGATTTATATGGGGAGTGTGGTCCCCACGCTCAGACACATAGAGGGGGAGAAATGATAGATCGATCCACCCCCATGAAATGGGAAATGATATCTCTATAGATACTTCTTCTTATAGGAAACACTTCCCCAAAAACATAAGCTTGTGCACCCACTCCATTTTTGTAAGGTGTAGATTCTATTATTCTCTCAAATAACAAACAGAAGAAATAACTGACTAGCACAGATGGTGGTGAGTTGTGGAGCAAAAACCCAACTCATAAGGAGGTCTCAAGTTCAAATCACTAAAAAAAAATAAAAAAAAAAAATAATAATAAGGAAATGAAAATAAAAATAAAATGGACAGTTGGTTTATTTCGCGGTTAAAAGAGAAAATAGTAGCAAGACAAGAACCGATGCTAAACCGACATAAACGTGTCTTATGGCGATTCGTTTAGAAGCCTCTTCTCGATGGATGACAGAGAACTTTAGAGCAACGAGGCCAAGCCAGAGACAACAATCCCATACTCTATATTGCACAGGAAGGTAAGATTGAAAAACTCACAATTCCCTCCTTTCTTACACCCTAAATCATCTCTGCTACACCTCTCCACTCCCACTCCAGTGGAAGCCTAGTTTCCGAGATTCGAAGGCATTGTGTTTTTACAGATGTCGCCATGAAATCAAGGTTCTCAGCTTGATTTCAGAGCAGTAGCGTTTGTTGCAGATACCAGAGATGAACGTTCCGGCCACCTTCCGCGATAGTTTCTCTCCCATTTTGCATTGTAGCTCTTGCTGTAATCTTCGTTTCCATCCAGCTATCTCGTCTTCACTTGCTGTAAGGAGGAAAGGTTTCACACGGCGCCATTTGCAGGAAATTTCTATTTCAGGGTATTAGATTTTTATCGTCATCAGTTTCCTGTGTCTGAGATCGATTTGAGTCTGGAATATGAAGAATTCATACTTTTGTTCTGTTTTAGATTGGTGTTTCATAGGAAGCGAGGGATTGTTTGCCGAGTGACTGGGACTGAGACAGAGGCAGAAAGTAACAATGATAAGGTGCTTATTTACTCACTGTACTAATTCCATGTTGGTATCCTTTCTGGAAAAAATCTATCCTGTTATTTGACCAATACTAACTGGGCTGACTTGTTTTCTTACAATTACACGAACTGAGCTCTTACCGTTCATGTAATATTGATTTGAAATGGTGTAGTTCATATTCAGACAAATCTCTACTGACTGAATAAAAACTTTTAATTTGATGCTGGCTTCAGATTGCATTAGAGCCTATGGTTTTATTTGGTTCCCACTCTTCAGTGTCAGATTTTTCCTTTTTCTTGTTCACTATTATTGTATATAACTTTGAACTGTTTCTTTCCTTTTCCAGGAAAAACAAATACCTAAAGATATAGAAGCGCAACTATCCAATGATCGAACTACGCAAGCTAATCTACAAGACTCTCTGCCTCCTGTTGTTGATGAAGTAACTTTTAAAGTATTTCATTCAATTTCTATTGATTTTTTTAGAAGTTCTAAGTTGACCTTTCTTTTCATGGATTTCTGTGCTTGTTAGGACAAGGAAGAATTAGCCAGGATTGGAATGCTAGATTCAACGGATGCAGTTGAAGAAAGCAGTGGAGAAACTAATGATCAAATTGACTTCCAGGTAACTTACCTTCTAATTTGTTTGTAAATGGCGCAATTACTTATTATGACGGTCATGATATCAAGCTAACTTTCCTTTTAATTAGTTTGAAATTTAAAATAGCTAGTACTTAGTATGGTTTCTATACTAAGTGAAGATGTTAGTAACTTCCCTTCTAATTAGGTTGAAAGCTAAAGTGGCTAGTTATTAGACAGTTGCTATTCTAAGTCATATATCCTGGTAAATTTTCTTCTAGTAACTTTGATATTAAAACCAATGTATATTACTTAAGCTACCATAGTGAGTTCTTGAGGATGTAAAATGTTTTTTTGGAAAACCAACATATTACTTAAGCTACAATAGTGAGTTCTTGGTGATATGTAATCATTTTTTGGAAAATCATTGCTGATTAGTCAGAGAAGGTCAATTCACATTGATCAAAACATATGCTTGAGAGATTGCTTGTTGATCGAAGTGCTTAAATGTCTCCTTCTAAATGCGATATTTTTGCTGTCAGCAACCGATGGCTGTTATGAAGATCTTAAATAAAAACGGCCTAGCTGTTATCATGTTGAAACGAGGAGGGGGAGCTCTCTTAAATATAAGAGCTTTCAATTTATCATGTGTGTCCCATGAAGAAGTCCTGATTATGAAATGAAAACAACAGTGGGTGATCCCATGGTTGTGGTGTAAAAGAACTTATCAGAAATTGAAAGCTGATAATGTATTCGATGGTGGCAACCTGTGAACACTTGAAATGCCTGTGATACCACTGGTTCATTTTCAGTATTCCTATACTTTTAGAGGTTTTATTTGGTGGACAGGGAATTCAATGTATATTTTCCAGCATTTACATTGGTAAGGTTGTGTTTCATGCAGGAGAATGTTGATCTAGAAGTTGCAAGTGGATCTCCTCTTCCAGGTGTGAAGGTAACTACTATAGGATCTATTCTACTCTTTCAATTTGGAAGTCTAGATACAGAATATGAGCTGTGTTTCATGTAGTGTTTTCCCATTTCTTCCCCTTTTCATGAATATTGATTTAGTGTTTGTTATCTGACTACTTGGACATTTGTAATGAAATCTCTCATTAATTTTTCACAGCAATTGGGGGAACTGGTCAGAATCCCAAAGGAAACAATTGACATTCTTAGGGACCAAGTATTCGGTTTTGATACCTTTTTTGTGACAAGCCAGGAGCCATACGAGGTGAGCTCATGAAGTTCCTTTTATTTGATATAAACATTCCGTTTTTCATTTAAAAAGGACAGAAAAATATTCAAATGGAATTTCTAGAGGGTCTGGTATTCTTGGGTCAGTAAAGAAATTTTAGACACTTAACATAAAAGGTACTATTCTATCCCTATCTAACCTGTTTGATGGCATTATTATGGTCTATATTTATATATATTGTTTCATGGAAAGGCACTGGTTAACAGAATAAAAGCAAATTTATGTGCTAGTTTTCTGCATGTTTTCTTATGTCTGTTATTGAATATTTCTCACCAAATGTCATCGTTGAAAGCACCCCTGGGGTTCCTGTCATTTTCCAGGGTGGAGTATTGTTCAAAGGGAACTTGCGAGGGAAGGCTGATAAAAGTCATGAAAAGATAACAAAAAGGATGCAGGTGCTTACTTGGCTTTTGACATTCAAATACTTGGAGAATATGTAGGCTGTTAAATTCCAGCACATTCTATACAGGATTTGTGCAGCCGATCCCAAGTAATTGGGGTAAGGCTTAGCTGAGTTGAGTTGAGTATAGTCTATTTACAGGATAAATTTGGGGATCAATATAAGCTTTTCCTTCTCATCAATCTAGAGGATGATAAGCCGGTCGCCGTAGTTGTTTCAAGAAAGACCTTGCAGCCAGAGACAACTGGTACTGGTTCTCTCTCTCTCTCTCTCTCAGTGTGTGTGTGCCTTTCCAGCTCAGTAGTCCTTTGTAGGGTATGTGATGTCTAATCTTTCTATACTGTGCCAAAGGTTACATGTGATAGTATGTATGAAGAACAGCGTAGTTTGATGCCTTTTGGTCTTGAATAGTAATTCATTTGGCATTCCTTGTACAGCGGTCCCAGAATGGTTTGCTGCAGGTGCTTTTGGACTGGTCGCTATTTTCACCGTACTTCTCCGCAATGTACCTGCACTGCAATCAAATTTACTGTATACTTTTTTCCATTGATTTTTTCAATAATTCATCTTCTGTCTAGATGGAATGTTATCTTTCACAAGCTTATAATTTGTGTAAATGTAATTGACTTGTGATTCTTTCTGGAATTTGAACAACTTCCTTGGTGACTATTTTTGGACAACCTTTTATTGCTCTTGAAGAAATAAGTTATTATAAATTGTATATTTAGGAACAGCTAAGTACATTGCAACCTGCTGGTCACAGGTTCAAAACTTGGAAACAGCCTCTTCTGCGAAGCAGGGAGTAAGGCTGCGTACACACTTGCCCCTCCCAGACCTTGCAGTAGCAGGAGCCTCGTGCACTGGGTTGCTCTTCTTTTCTTTTTTTTTTTAAATCTAGGAACAGCTAATATTTTTGCTTTTTTTTTTTTATTAGGCGTGGAATCAAAATTGACATAGCCAGTCCTTTGATGTACTGTTCATAGCTAATCACATTGCTAACTTGTGTTTGAGTTCAAAGACATAGATTCTATTCGAATTCTTTGATCTTGTATTCCCTGTGATATTATTGTATATTACTGTGCAAGCATGTACATTTGATTTCTGAAGCTTTGAGATTTAGTACTTGGAGGTAATATTTTCTGTATGTTTTAACTTTAACATTGACATTTCTGCCTCAGGTCTACTTTTGACAATCTTGGGTTATTGAAGGATGGCCTCCCTGGAGCCCTTACCACTGTACTTGTTTTGTTTGCACATGAACTTGGCCACATTTTAGTTGCTAGAAGCACTGGAATTAAGCTTGGAGTGCCGTACTTTGTTCCTAGTTGGCAGGTGAGATGACTGGAGAGAGTTTCCATAAGTATTGATTAAAAAAATCCCAGTTCCATTGATTTTATTGACTAGTGGACTACTGCACAACTTTTGAACCAACCAATTACCATTAGTTGAGCTGGCAATTTAACCCTACGTGTGTACTAGCTAATGCCTCAATGAATACCTCCAAAACTACCCTTGATAAATTCTGTAAAATCTTGATGTCTAAGCGTTCATAGACTAGCACTAAATTTTGTCTGGAGTAAATATAACTATATTTTTGACATCATTTTATCATTGTAAATGCTCCCAAATTGCTTCCCCACGATATCCCATAACTTATGCTGGGCTTTGAACTGGTTTCATAATTTCTCACGCATAACCTGAACAAGCACACTGCTTGAGAAGGTTTCATACTTTCTGGAAAATAAATCCGTTTGGATAATTGATGAGCTATTTGGTGGCAGATAGGTTCCTTTGGTGCCATTACGAGGATTGTTAGTATTGTGCCTAAGCGTGAGGATCTTCTAAAGCTTGCAGCAGCTGGACCTTTGGCCGGATTCTCTGTTGGTCTTGTTCTTCTGCTCTTAGGGTTTATCTTACCACCTAGTGATGGTTTTGGCATTGTAGTTGATGCATCAGTCTTCCATGAGTCCCTTCTTGTAGGTGGCATAGGTAAGAACCTTGATCTACATTCATTTGGTATTTTATGGTAATGTGCATTTACATGGGAATGATTGGGTATGCAATGATGAAGAATTCTGAAGTTATGCAGCTCCTATTGCATGAGACTTGCATGAAAAGATCCAAGTGTGAAATTGTTCTGCTTTCTCATGCTCTTTCTATTGCATTGTCTTGATCAGCTATTTACTTGAACTATTTTAGCCAAATGAATCTGGATAGCCTTGTCCACTCGGAAGAGATTGTTGTTCATTCATAGTGCAGTTCACAAAATGTTATAGAGTTATTGACATTTTGGATATTATGTTTGTTTAGGCCTAAAATAGGTGAAAATGAAAATTTTACCATAAAAGTAAATTTTCCACTGTTTGTTGAACTTTGTAAAATTTTACATGGGGACCACACATTTTCTGGAAAAAGTCTGGACAAATTTTACGGCCAATATAACCATAGAATATTCCCCGCAAATGTGTCATACAATCGCTCGACAGTTTTGCTTGACAATTTTCTGGTCTCTCTCTCTGCCTTTTCCCTCCACCTCCTCTCTTTGCATTTCTCTCTCTACCTTTGCCTTTTCCCTCTGTCTCACCAATGTTCGGAGTTTTGATACGATTTCTCATATGGAGTTCGATCCAGGGTGGCTTCTATTTTCTCATACGGCTGGCTGAACATTCTCTCCCACAACTCTTTTTTGGGTTCCATGTCCTCTTTATGGAATCCCAAACCCACACCACCTTCTCTAGGTTCCTTTCCTTCTCCTTCATGTCTTCAGTGTACGCCAATGGATAGCTCTGCTCATGAGTAAGGAGGAACAAAAGTGAGGCATTAAGGAAGAGTGTATATATATATATATATATCTGTATATATTCTCACATAATTGGTCAACCGCATCAACAATATATCCGACGTGGGCACAAGACGTGAGTTTGGATGTCCATCGAGTCTAGCTCCCATCCTCTACATAAGATATAGAAGCCCCTTGTATCTTTGCCTAGCTGTGATCAGATAAATGATTTCGGACATGTAAGGTTCAGAGAACTTGGAATTCAAGGATCTGTTCTTAGAAACTCAGGAGAAGGTATCCTCGTTCATTACGGTAATGGCAAGTGATTCGTCGATGTTGGTGGTGGTTTTGGCTTCAAGCTTGAAAGGTTCCGGAAGTACTTGCAGTTCTCTCCTGTAGCTTCAAGCTCACAAACTCTGCTTTCTGAATTAACGCATCAGTTACTAAATTCATACGTCCTGGCCAGGGTTTAAAGTATCGATATCACGTATCGTATCAACAGTCCGTGGTTTAAAGTATCTCCAATACCAATATGATACCCTCCAATACATATCTTATATTTAGCAGACCAATACTCTTTATCATATCTTAGCGTATATTCGATACGACACCCTCTGATATGCATCTTAAATTTAACCTACTGATACCGATACTTTAATCGTTGATCGGCATTGGGCGATATAGACCGATACTTTAAACCAATCATATAGTAACCTTTTCAAAGATATCGATACAATACACAATATGATACATATCGATACCCACCAATACTGATATGATACAATACGGACCGGTACTTTAAACCATGGTCCTGGCTTATACTCGATAACA
>NC_056568.1:13423049-13429731 GCF_013358625.1 Macadamia integrifolia | reverse complement strand
CCCGGTAAGGAATCTGGATAGTGTCTGCTCAACATCCTCCCGAATACGGCTTCTAATTTTTAACTCATTGAACTTGCTCATGTACTCGGTCACAGTCAACTTCCCTTGCTTCAGGGTATTCATTTCATTCAACAACTGGAGCCTATAAATGATAGGCAAAAATTCCCTCTTGAGCCGCTCTTGCATCTCTACCCATGTGGTGATTGGCTCAAGTCCTAGGTGGTCCTCCTGGTACTCTAGGTCTGTCCAGAAGTCCTGGGCAGCTCCAATAAGCTTGAACTTAGCAAACCGGTAACGGACTTCCTCTGGCATTTCATAGAAATCGAAGTACCTATCCATTTGCTTGATCCAATCCAAAAGGATCCTAGCGTCAATCTGACCATCGTAGGTAGGGGCATCTACCTTAATCATCCGTCTGACATCAAAGCCCCTATCATGGTGCTCATAGCCCTCATCATCTCCATATTGGGTTTGGCGTCTTGGTGGTGGGCCTCGACCCCTACCCTGATCCCTACCACGCCTTAGTCCTTGGAAGTTATCCCCTATCTGGTCATAACCGTCAGTCTGGTTATTTTCGTTTACTTCCTCAGGGTTAGGGCCTCTGCCCCTAGGTTCAGTGCCAGTTATGTTACGGCCTTACCGTCCATCAAGGTTTTGGGCACTTGTCTCAAGGGCAGCCAACTTATCGGTAAGGGCTTGGAGATGGATAGCTTGTGTTTCATGTATGGTTTGAACGGCTTTCATGAATTCAGCCAATTACTCCGATTGAGTGGCGGTGCTAGGAGGGTCAGACATATCTTGGTATGCTCTACCACTACGAGTGGACATAAGGAGATGGGTAGCCAAAGGTACGGTTGCCACCAAAGACTCAAGGTCTACTCAGGATCTTCAATTGAGATAAGTAGTTATCCCTTTCAATCTTGAGGTCAGAAATCTCCCTCTCGAGTATATGCTTTTGGAGGGAATAACGTCCAATGCTATTTGGCCCCGCCAATTTAAGAAAGAAAAGGGTGTCCTCTAATCTATGGTATCGTTTTCTTAGCTCAGACTCGACCACGGATAAATGGTGACGGAGACTAGACCTCAAAAGATAAGACATGTAAACAAGGGACAGCAGTACTTAATTACCCTCAACCTAGACAAAACCATGCTCTGATACCAAGATGATGTAGGAGGGGTTCCTAGTTGACTAGGTCTCCTACAAGATTAACTAACTAGGTAGGTTAACTCAAGGGGCTTAGGAAAATAAGACCAAAGAATCTCAGCAAACACGATTAAACGTGCAAGATAAAGCGAGACTAATAACAAAGTAACCAAAAAGCAATATTAATCTAGACGGAAAAACACATAAATTCTTACTCAAGTTTCAAGTGGGGACATGGGGAAGGGAACAAACGACATATGGATATTAGGTTCAGCACAAATCCATCTAGACACCCAAATTAGATATGCAACAATCGATAAAGTAGGCATAAACAAAGGGCAAGGGCAGACTTCAACGTCAATGGGTTGCAATATATGTAATAGGGATTTAGGGAGGTGGGGAGGATTTATTTTAGTACTTTACCACACTGTTATTCAGATCTGAGGAGAGAAGAAGAAATCCAGGTTCTCCAAAATAAACAGGTTGTGGTCCACTTTTTGTTGAAGAAGATACACCCAGCCAATTGTAGAGAGAGTAGCAGCAGTGATGTAAAGGCAGCAGTGTGCAGCGGCAGCAGTATTGTAACGGCAGTAGTACGTAGCAGCAGCAGTGAGGTAGAGGCAGCAGTTGCAGCAGAGCAGTTTTGTACCGGCAGAATTATGTTGCAGCAGCAGTGGGGTAAGGCAGCAGGTACAACAGTAATAACGCAGCAGCAGGTGCAGCAGTAATAATGCAGCAGCAGGTGCAACAGTATAACGCAGCAGCAGGTGCAGCAGTATAACGCAGCAGCAGAAAAAAAAAACAATAAGACTGAAAAGAAAGAGAGGGAGGCAAGACAAGAAGATTGAGAGAAGAGAGAGAGAACCGTGAGAGGGGTGGGGATTTGCTCTTGGCTTTCTTTTCAATTAACATTCATTAAATTGAACAATGGCCAATTGCCTTACACTTAAAGAGAGTAAACTTCCAAAAATAAAAAGATACTTAGAAACTCAATTGCATGAAATAAAAACTACCTAATAGATCAATATAAAGAAATCCTAGTTTCCTAATTGTGTAAGACAATCAAATATCACTAGATTTAAAGCAAAGTACTAGAATTAAATAAGATTTGGTGGGGTCCACAAAATCTTCCAAGATCTTCTAAAAATCTGGATCGATCTTGGGACCAAATAAGATTTGGTGGGGTCCACAAAATCTTCCAAGATCTTCTAAAAATCTGGATCGATCTTGGGACCCACAAGATCTTCTGAATTCTTCTAAGATCTTCTAAAATCTGGATCGAGCTTGGGGCCCACAAGATCTTCTTCTTTCTATTCTTCCAGCCACAAAGATGGCTGCTTCTTCTTCTTCTTGCGCCTGTACACTTTGATGTCCCCATCATTCTCTCTACCTTTGCCTTTTCCCTCTGTCTCACCAATGTTCGGAGTTTTGATACGATTTCTCATATGGAGTTCGATCCAGGGTGGCTTCTATTTTCTCATACGGCTGGCTGAACATTCTCTCCCACAACTCTTTTGTGGGTTCCATGTCCTCTTTATGGAATCCCGAACCCACACCACCTTCTCTAGGTTCCTTTCCTTCTCCTTCATGTCTTCAGTGAACGCCAATGGATAGCTCTGCTCATGAGTAAGGGAGGAACAAAAGTGAGGCATTAAGGAAGAGTGTATATATATATATATATCTGTATATATTCTCACCTAATGGGTCAACCACATAAACAATATATCCGACTTGGCACAAGACGTGAGTTTGGATGTCCATCGAGTCTAGCTCCGATCCTCTACATAAGATATAGAAGCCCCTTGTATCTTTGCCTAGCTGTTATCAAATAAATGATTTCGGACATGTAAGGTTCAGAGAACTTGGAATTCAAGGATCTGTTCTTAGAAACTCAGGAGAAGGTATCCTCGTTCATTACGGTAATGGCAAGTGATTCGTCGATGTTGGTGGTGGTTTTGGCTTCAAGCTTGAAAGGTTCCGGAAGTACTTGCAGTTCTCTCCTGTAGCTTCAAGCTCACAAACTCTTCTTTCTGAGTTAACGCATCAGTTACTAAATTCATACGTCCTAGCCAGGGTTTAAAGTATCGATATCACGTATCGTATCGACAGTCCATGGTTTAAAGTATCTCCAATACTAATATGATACCCTCCAATACATATCTTATATTTAGCAGACCAATACTCTTTATCATATCTTAGCGTATATTCAATACGACACCCTCTGATATGCATCTTAAATTTAACCTACCGATACCGATACTTTAATCCTTGATCGGCATTGGCCGATATGGACCGATACTTTAAACCAATCATATAGTAACATTTTCAAAGATATCGATACAATACACAATATGATACATATCGATACCCACCAATACCGATATGACACAATACGGACCGGTACTTTAAACCATGGTCCTGGCTTATACTCGATAACACATATTGAACTACGCCATCAAGAAAACCAAAACTCATTTAGAGGTGTGCGAGGCGAGCATGCTTCAAATTGGATGCACTTGCACACAGGCAATATATGAAACCAGATGCTTAAGCCCTTCAGGGCATGTGTTCAGATCTATTATGACATAGCCTTGAGGAGCCTTTCGGGTTCTCGCTCGAATCGGAACCTTTATGCGATGGTAGGCTTGGCTTTCAATTCAATCTAATAGTTGGGTGTCAATAAAACAAAATGTTTCCTCATGGCCTCATCATCTGATGCAGAACTGATGCGAGAGGGATAATAAATATGGGAGAAGCAAGAAATAGAAGAGTCACGGTCTAGTTCCCCTCCCTTTTCGACCAGATGAAGGAGAGATGAATACTATATGTTAGCGGCAGGTAAGGGCTTGGCTTGACCATGTGTTCTCTTCTGGTTGGATCAGAGGATATTTTAAGTGAGCATTTTTCTTAGTAGCGGGGTCTAAGGAAAGAATAGGAAAAGTAATTTCACTATGTTTCTAACTGGGAATGGGACCAAAGTGTTCAACCTAAAAAAAAAAAAAATTCTTGCAGAAAAAAACAATTGATATTGAGTTGGAAAATTTATATACATATATTGTATATCAGTAGATGTAAAATTCTTCATCCTTCGTAACAATTTCAATTGAATGCACTTGTCTCGTAATACATTGTTCTCCATTTTAGTATTTATATGTGATTCATGTTATCTATTCTTATTTATAGAGTTTTTTGCTCTAAAAGTGTATTTCTATGATGCGTATCTCCAATACGATATGATGTGTCTTAAAATCACCCCTCCAATACGATACCCGATACCGATACCCTTTAATCCTTTGTTGCAGATCTAGTGATCCCTGCATCTATTCAAAGCGTACTCTTCGATTTCGTCGTCTAAGTCGATGGGATTCCTCGCCAGCTTCAGGAACTTCGACTCACACTTCTGCCGATACTTTGCTTGAAATGGGGAGTCTTCCCGTTTTCCAAGTTTCCAAGTGAAAGGGAAAATCATCGAAGTAGAGCCCCATCAGAATGACGATGACTAATAACATTATTGGTATTTGTTTGTCTAGTTTACTGGATTCAGGGAGCTTAGATTTTCAAGACAACGAGATGGGGAGTTCAACTGTGACTGAGAGGCTGAGAGAAAATGAATATGGACACTAGGTGTTTGAAAAAATAGCTGAACCAACGGTTGTGGCTCGTTTAAAAGGTTATAACATGAGCAATCATATTAAAAAAATTTACATCATATTTTACCTCCTCAAAACAAACGCTGAAAAGTTTGTCAACATGTAAAATTTTCACATGAAATCGAAACAAGCGGAGCTGGAAAATTCCAATGGTACAAAAATCCTTTTGTAGCTTGCAAAGCAAGCAGTGAAGGATTGGGATAAGGGACTAGATCAATCTGGATCAGCTAATTCTTCACTAAGGTTAACTTAGATGCGGGGATCCTTGCTGAAATTAACTCAAATTGACTCTTTGTCTGGGCTGGCTATACTTTAGAACCTGGCACACACACACATACACACACACACACGCACACCAAAAAAAAAGGCTGTGGACAATTATGAATTTTGGATCAGCTGAACCAACTTATCTGAATTCTATCAAAATGGTTTCAAGTAAGTTTACCAAAAGGTCTTGTATTGTATGTAAGGTCAATAATACAATATATTTGGGGTTTATCGGAGAAGAAAATCAAAAAATCATATATTAAGTGTGTCAAAACTTGGTAGAACATACTAAGGGAAATCTAAACTATGTATCTCACGAAAAGCAGCAAAACTCAAATGGTATTCAGATAATCTGAGGTTAAAACAAATTGCAATTATTTAATTGATAGAAACTATTTTGAAAATAGATTTTATCCATGTAAAGATTTCAGTGATAACTTACTGATCTCTTTTGCAACTGAATAACATGAATTAGGGATTTTCGAAAATTTTCATATGATATTCTGATATGATCAGCAGGGGTCTAAATTTCCATGCTTAATGTATGACCTGATGACAAATGTATTTCGAAAATTGGATGACCTATCTAATCGGTTTGGTCAAAACAGATATAATACCAAAAGTTAAAAATAGCTGTAAAATTGCTTGCTGCTGGTTGCTTTTGGCATGAGAAGGATGAAATTTCACCCTCCCATCAACATGCCAGGACAAATCAAATCATTTAAAATTTTAATTTTTCTAAAAATGAGTTTAGTGTTTAAAGTAGATCTCTCTTACTACTATTCTTTGACATAATTTTTTAATATATTTTACTGACTTGTATCATATATGTTTTAGTCTGTACTGTTTTTAATGAGGTTCTCTTCACTGATAATAAAAATATCTGCTGATTGATTGATTTTTGAAATAAGAGTGCAAGTATAGGAGTGTTTTGATAATGTGAAAAATCATGGCTTTAAAAATTGGAAGTGGGTCATCTGAATTGGATTATCTCGATCCTGATTTCACCCAATTCTTAAAAAGGAATTCTACTTGATTTTGACTGAGTTCAGGCCAATTCCCAACCAGTTTGCATTGGAATCAGATCAGAATCCATGGAAGCTAGTCTGGTGCCCGATTCTGAGTCTTCAAACCTTGGAAGAAACTTCATTATTGTAACATATTACTGTATAACATGTCCAGGACTGACTGATAATGCATTTCTTCCATTACAGCAAAGCTTCTCCTTGGAGATGCACTCAAAGAAGGCACTCCCTTGTCTGTCAACCCGCTAGTAATACAAGCATGGGCTGGACTTCTTATTAATGCCATCAACAGCATACCTGCAGGGGAGCTTGATGGGGGGCGCATTTCTTTTGCTCTATGGGGAAGGAAGGTAATCAATTTGCAGTTATTCATTAAAAAAAATTAATAATAATTAGAAATTTCTTATCTGAGTCATGCACATGAATCTGAGAGTTAAGAAGTCTACTGAACCATTTAGATTGATTCTCTGAGTCCCCAAGAATATGTCAAGATTGGGTGGAATAGTCATTTGACGATTCCAATTCTTAGCATCTGAAATTTCTTAGAGAACTCTCTGGTGAATCTATTTTATGTCAACCAGTGAGAACCCCCCTCC
>NC_056568.1:13373859-13423029 GCF_013358625.1 Macadamia integrifolia | reverse complement strand
CCCCCCCCCCCAAAAAAAAAATGCCATGGTTAAACTGATCACTGGGGTTTGGAATTACTGTTCAGCTGGAAAGTTGCTCTGTGCATCAAGCTCATGGGCTTGTTCTTGTCATATACCTTGCAATAAAGGTAAGGAAACTTGAGGAATATTAATGGTCTATATTTGGCAGGCCACGTCTCGTGTCACGGCTGCCTCCATTGCTTTGCTGGGATTAGCTTCATTGTTTAATGATGTGGCCTTCTATTGGCTTGTTTTGATATTCTTCTTGCAGAGAGGGCCAATTGCTCCGCTCTCTGAAGAGATCACTGATCCTGATAACAAGTACATTGCTCTTGGCATTTCAGTTTTGCTCTTGGGTCTGTTTGTATGTCTTCCATACCCGTTTCCTTTCACAAGTGAAGCCACTTTGAATTTCTAGTAATAGAATCCATTTATACAACCCTTCTGGCCTTTTTATGATATTAGAGTCGGTGCTGCTACCATGAATTTTTCCAAGGAAATGGATCAGATTTTCTTTTGGTCTTATGGTAACTGAGTTATAGATTGTAATTTTTAACATGCATAAACCTTCAGAGAGGTCAACTTTTTTGGTTGATTTCATGTAATAAAGTCTATTGCATAGTCTTTCCATGACAAGGAATACCATTTAGTAACTACCTAAAGCATATTCGTCCCCACCCCTCTCTGATAAAGAGAATGCCATATTAATAACCATCTAGTTACAGAGAGCTATGTAGACTAGTGAATCAACTACATCCACTGAGCCCAAGAAAGTAGGACACAACCATGGTTTTAAATCTCGGAAATTTCAGTCACATTTTGGTAGTTTAGACCCAACCAGAGACAAACCAGGTATGATCAAAATTTTGGACATTTTGGCCCAAATTTTGGACATTTTGACTCAAGTTTTGGCCCAAATTTTTAGCAATAGCCTGGGAAAAAAAAATACCTGGTTTTGACTAACTTTTGGTTTTCGGAAATTTCGATCTAAAATTCAGTTTCGACCATGGAAACCTGAGATTTAGAACCATGCCTACAACCCACGTCTAACTTACCATAGTTTGCTTGTGCTTATGCATTTAGGGTTCTATAAACAAATTTAATCTAACCAACCATAAAACGTTACAGAATTTCCAATATCTCTAACAAGACCAAGTCCTATAGGTCACGCTCCGCATATTCCTATGGTGTGGGCGTATGGGGTTGATGCTGCCATGTGAGCTGCTTGCTAGCCTAGATTAAGGATCTTATCTTACTGATCCAGATAGAAACCTCACAGTTGAGAAGGTTAATAACTTTCTGGTCTAGAAAGAAACTTCAGGCAGTTGAAAAGGTTCTCACTTTTAGAATAGATGAAATGGTTTCATGGTGCTCCAGCCTCTTTGTGCGCGTTCTTCACTTGACAATGAAATTCTATGTAATCACCAAAATATGAATAGGTGATGAAAATAGTTTATTTTCTTACAGACCTTAAAATGACTTTATTTCTGCCCAGCTTTTATTTCGAAAAAAGCTAAACATCATGGAGATCAGCAGCATTGGTTCTACAGATGGGGTTGAGATTTTGTGGGCAAGTAGATCCAAGGTCCAGTTCACATGTTAACCTAATTGAAGTTGGCAAAGTGGTATAACAAAACATTGAAAAATCTGACTCTTAAAAAGGTCGAAGGCACCATCGAGGGATGCACGTTCATTGGGAGGATTTGCCATGAGATAAAAAAATTATGGTGAAGCTACTCTGCCCATCCCCGAGGCTCCTACGCCGGCGTGCGGGAACATCGACCACACTGCTTATGTACCTCATAGTTGGGTGTACCTTCCTCAGGTGTCAAATGCAATGTTAATCAGACCTCTATTTTGGTACGAGGAGTATACTATGGTCAATGTAGTGAGATTTGTGGAATGGTCATAGGGCGGTCTTTTGTGTGGTCAATGCTTTTATGCACCCTTCCATTGGCTCACACGTTGGTGTAGGAACCACAAAAGCAGACAGAGTTCTTTCTCCCAAATAATAATTGAGTAAATTTGAGACTGATATTTGATGTGGCAGAACAAGGCATGCCCATCCATTTATTTTGAAAGGTTCATGTCCAAATCTTTTGCTGTAAAAGTATGTAACAGAGTTGAAAACCATGGTTCAATATATCGGTAAAGTGGCTGCAGCACAGGTTCTTCTTGATATCTACCACATTGCAATCCACCTAGCCCTCAAACTTGATGTACAAGTAGATCCCACCATTCCTTTCTACATTCTTATAAAATTTTAGCCGGATTAGACTTTTATACATGGAGAAAAATCAGGCAAATATATACTTAAAAAGTCAAAGATATGAACCAAAATTATTTGTTATTTAAAATACATGTGAATAGTTATCATAAAAAAATAAATAAATAAATCATGGTAGTACTTGAATATAAATTGGCTGTGATCAAATCTGATCATAAAATTTAACATATGGTTAATCAATGAGGGACTTTTCCCATCTAAGCAGTTTTAAGTTGCACATTATCAGCGATATGACCAAAATCAGTAGGGGATGTGCTAAACTTGACAACATTTCCAAGCTGCCACATTTTAAAAGTCATCAAGTTATACAAATGATGCAAACCTCTAATATGTACTAATAGAGCTTAGTAAATCCATCGCCACCATTGAAATTCCCTATTGCAGAAGCTCAACAATCTGTTTGGAGCTTCGTGAGCGACAGGTAAGGGACACCAATAGAAGCAGCAGCACAGCGCCCTCGTGCAAATTTAGGTTGGTCATTTCACCCATTTGCGCCAAAAATGTACGCTGTTCTATTTGATGATCCTGATCTACATATTCATGGGACTAGTAAATTTAATATTACACTAATTAGAAGGACCCACAAGTGCTAACGCTTCTGATTCCAATTTTTCTTTCATTTAAATAGGGACCCAGTTTCTCTCCACCCATGGTGAAGCGATAATCTCTTTATCCACCTCACCTGATCTCGAATTGAACTGGAGAAGAACATTTCAGACCATGACCAATAGGATGCAGGAGTTAACGATGAAGCCATAGTCTGATCACACAGCATTACATCACCATTGATCTCTTCACCATGGGTGAAAGCGAAGTCAATTCTTTAAATAGTTCTACAAATTGGAGAACTTGCACCGAAATGTGAAGTCAGCAGAAATATCAAAATTTTCTTCTAAATTATGAGAACAATTAACCTCTACTTTAACCCGAAACTAGGCCAATCTTGGGAATGTATATATGGTGATATATATTCTCACCAAAATCAAGTAGTGTGCATTGCCCGAGTGTGATTCCAACTCACACATAAGGTTTGTAGATTGGTGGTCCAAAACCAAAAGGGATCCATCAATTAAGTCTCACTGCTGGACTAGATATAAGCAGATTGAGATTATTTGATCAAAATCAAATTGCCATCCTGCAGAAAGGCTTTGGGATGGAATGGATATACCTCTCTCCCAATGCCCCAACCCTATTTTCCCTCCTGAGAGTGGATTCAGCTTCATCAAGCTTGCCAGTTAAGTGGTTAATGGTTGCAGGTTTTAGGTAATGAAGATGAGTACAAATACTGGTCCGCAGAACCAATAGAAAAAACTGTCAAGTTAGCATGCCAGTTTTGTGTCAAATCCTTCATAACCTACGCATGGAAATAATTTTCAATAAACTTTTTTTGTACCATATAATCCAAACATAGTTTTGAGTTACAAATAAAAATAATGCATTATGGCATGAATGCACCTATATGAAATTGCATGGTGCATAACCTGCATATGACAAAATGTTAATCTGATTTGACCTAGAAAAAAAAAAGCAACCCGGTGCACGAGACTCCTGATCTGATCTTACAAATGGAACAAAATAGTTTCACAATCAAGTTGTCACAACCTGCTTACCCTTGTGAGCATTTTCAAGGCTCATCACGAAGAGGGGTGAGATCTATTGTGAATGCCTGTTTCCCCTTGCTCACCCTCTGACATACCAAGGTGAGAAGAAACGTGAGTAAAAATCCATCACAACATTCTATTAAAAAAAAAATCCACCTCAATAAATATGGAAGGATATAGATTGGAATATCCTTATGAGGATACTAGCAATAAGATGGAAGCTATTGAATTCCCAGACCATACAAGTAGGGTTCCAACCCTTTTTTTTTTTTTTTGGACAGATCCCCAGAGATCTTACACCAAAAAAGATCACTCCCAACTGATTAGGTGTACTTTTGGTATTGAGAGGTAAGGGAGAACGGCCTTAAGAGACCATGTATCTAAATTGATGGTTCATCATGTTGACAACCCATTACAGGTCCTTGTACTACCTGGGTGACAGCTGGTGCATCTTCCATATGATGTCACAGGTATAGGACTGGTTTCTCCAGTCCTAATGCAACTATCCATCACTAAAAGTAGTTTCCCTACTGCTTATGTGGGTGAGTACTTACAGCAATTGCCACGAGCTCCTCTAATAACTCCTCCAAGTGGCGAAGAGGCTATTCCAATAAAGAAACAGCAGATGTCAAAAGATGCTATTTTAGTTAAATATTATTTTAGCAGCAAAGTTCATTTCTCTTTTTTGTTACTGGAACTGAAGTTTCTTTAATAGCAAGAATGATTCCAACAATAACCAAATTGGGATTTGGGCCACCGCATGGAAAGTAGCATACCCATTGTGTTGGACCATCAACAGGAGCATTTAGAGGATCATCATGTACCTAGTCACCAAAAGGGAAATCTTTAGCTTAACGGAAGCACAAGTGAAGAAGAAAAGCTCCTCTAGGGAATGTTTGGAAACTATGGTTTTATTGTTGCTTTCCTTATCCTTATAAGTTAATGACAACTACAGGTGAACTTGCAGTGCACTTTTTGGTGCTTGTCTTTTTTTATCCAATGTCCTGTAAACCAAACCAGGGAGCCAAGAAGAAACACAATTGACAAAGAATGCAATGTTAAATGACAAATTCACATAAAATTTAGCCCCATACCTCCATAAAGATTCCATCCACCCCAACTGCAACTGCTGTCCTTGCAATACATGGTATTAATTCACGAAGACCTCCACTGGCAACACCTCCACCTTCCAGCTAATTAAGAAAATCAGACCACTGTCAGCTACTTTCACAAAGGAAAGTGGAAATTGCCAAACAGTTGAATAAAAGAACTACTAAGACACCAGAGAGTTGATGTATAAGTTCAACAGGCGAGACAAGCAATAAAGAAAAACTATACATCAAAACAAACAAAAGGTACGAAAATTTAAACAAACAGAGAAAATGGTAAGCATGGTGGGGGAATATTTTTAGAGACATCAGTTGAGAACTGTTATTTTGCTATCTATTTTAACAAGTGTAAGAATCAATATAAATTGTTATCATAGTTTTTAAGGTGCTGATGCGGTCCATGGGTGGTAAGACAGTCCACTGCCTTATGGAAAGTGAATATGGCGACCGCCTTATACGCTAAGGCGCGAAAGGCCATGCCTTATGACGCTTTACGACTGAGGCGGTCGCCTTATGTGTTCACTATTTTTAAAGTAGAATTTAAAATTGCTTTGATGAAGATTCCAAATTACATTTTCTCATTGGCAGGTGTATAAGTTTTGATGCACATGTGATGCATTGGATCGAATTTTTTTTTTTAAAACACATTATTAAATTGCTTGATGAAGATTCCAAATTACATATTCTCACTGGGATGTGTATAAGGTCTGATGCACATGTGATGCATTGGATCAATTTTTTTTTTTTAAACAAATTTTAAAATTGCTTGATGAAGATTCCAAATTACATATTCTCATTGGGAGGTGTATAAGGTCTGATGCACATGTAATGCATTGGATCAATTTTTTTTTTTTTAAACAAATTTTAAAATTGCTTGATGAAGATTTCAAATTACTTTTTCTCATTGGTAGGTGTATATGTTTTGATGCACAGGTGATGCATTGGATCAAAAACCATATAAAAAATAAAAACCCTTACCATAAAATAAAAAAATAAAACCAAAACCGCTAAATCACACCTCTCATTCTCTCAGTCTGCGACTCTGCGCTCCAAATCACAAACCCCAAACTTCGGACGGTGAGCCTCCTTTGATTCTTCTCCGGCGACTTCTCCTTCTCCTCTGACAGCCTTCGGCGACATCCGGTGACCTCCGGCGAAGTGCTCTTATTCTCTCTCAATCTCCGCTCCAAATCGCAAAACCCCAAACTAACCGACGGTGAGCCTCCTCCTTCGATTCTTCTCCGGCGGCTTCTCCTTCTCCTCCGACAGCCTTCGGCAACATCCAGCGACCTCCAACGAAATGTCCTTCCACATCTCCAGTTATGTTTTAGTTTATATTTCTAATTTCGGATTTGTGCGCTTTTTTTCTTTCTCTTTTCTTCTTTCTTCTCCCTCCTTCTTCCTTCTTTCATATTGATCATACACCATATGGCTTTTGTTTCTCTCTTCTTCTTTCTTCTCCCCTCTTCTTTCATCTTCTTTCATCTTCATCAGACACCATACAGTGTGTCGGTGAGACGGTGAGACTTGAGACTTCGTATGATTAGTTTTTTTTTTCTTCCCACGGTGACTGCAACAACTTGAGATGACCTGTTGTTTGTCATGCAAGTATACAACCTTGTAGTAAACTAGTAATCTGATTGGAATCAGGGTTTACTGATCGGTCTCAGAAGAGTAAATGGTCTTTTTTGTGTTGCCTATTTAGTTCAATGAGCTCATCATTTTGTTTCACAAATCACTAGCATTTAATTCTAATATTACATTTGGAATAAATGATGTGCATACTCATCAAGCTCAATTTGGAAATTTACCTACAAATGATGGGTTCAGTCTGGTTTGGCTGGTTGACCAGTGCAGGTTTTTTTTTTTTCTTTTTTTTAATAACATTAGGGCTTAACATATTTATTAAAATAATTTTGGAGAAATTAGAAGAAAAAACTTAGTTATGTAAAGAAAATCTCATAGAAAGGCTATCTGAATTTGAGCTTATGAATGAGTAGCACAAGTTTTGACTCCACATTTGACTCCATTTTGTATAGATTGCGTTAATTTGAGCACTTGGTTAAATATTACTAATATTATGAGTTTATGACTAAATTAGAGGGTTAATGCAATCTGTGGAAGGACACACTTAATTTTTATTGCTTCTAGGATTGCTAATTGTGCTATTTTTGCTGGAGTATTTTTTCTTTTTCTTTTTCTTATTCTGATTTTCCCATATCTCTTTAATGGAGGCATTTTCTTTCATTACCTTATTACCTAATAGGCTAATATTCCCGTATAGTAGTAATATTCCCTTTTATTACCTTTTTCTTATTCTGATTACCTTTTCACATTACAGTCTTAGACAACGAGACAAGTTGAATCAACTCATCTATAGAAACAATTGGTGGTAGCAGTGGGGGTGAAAATACAAGTATTGCTGCTACTGCACAATCAACGATTGATCCAAGCAAGGATCCAAAAAGGAGAGCTAAATCAAATGATCCTAGATGGAAATATGGGTATTGGCCTGACGTATCAGACAGAAATTGGATTAAGTGTACCCTTTGTGGGAAGGATGTCAAGGGAGGAATAAAACGATTGAAGCAACATCTTATTGGTGGCTATGGAGATGTAGCCAAGTGTGTGAAAACAACGGAAGCAATTGCTAAAGAGATGAGAGATGCAATCTTAAAGAACCAGAGGAAAAGGAACCTTGATTGTTTGGATGATTTGGATGTTAGTGATGGACCTACAAAAATAACGGGACCACAACAGAATATAGTATCCGATTTGGGAGTCTCATTTCCTATCCCTAGCTCTGGGACAACTTCAAGAAGAAATAAAGCTATCATTTAAACACAATCCAAACAAGTAATGGGTCCCATGGATAAGCATGTGAGGAGGACTCTTGAAGAAGTGGTTGCAGATAGGCGAGATAAAGGTTCCTATCAGACAACAATGGAGAACCGAGTAAGAGGAGAAGAAGAAAGAGATAAACTTCATTCTTACTTTGCAAGGTGGGCTTATGAGAGTGGTGTTCCATTTAATGCTTTGAAGTTAAGGAGTTTTGAGGAATTTGTAGAGGCTATTGGTCATTATGGATCAGGTTTCAAGCTCCCTTCAATTCATGACTATAGGGGGCCTCTATTAAAGTCTGAAAATGATAAAATTGATGAGTTAAAGGTGAAGTATTAAGGATATTGGAAGAAATATGGGTGCACACTCATGTCTGATGGGTGGACAGACAAGAGAGGAAGGCACCTAATTAATTTTCTTGTCAACTGTTCAAAGGGGGCTTTTTTTTTGGAGTCTGTGGATGCATCTAACCAATCACAAACAGCTGAAATATTATTTAAGCTATTTGATAGTAAGGTTGAAGAGATCGGTGAAGATAATGTGGTTCAAGTAGTCTCTGATAATGCTGCCAACTATGTTGCAGTGGGTCGACTACCAATGGAGAAAAGGAAGAGGTTATTTTGGAGTCCATATGTAGCTCATTGCATAGACCTTATGATGGAGGAAGTAGGCAAATTACGCTCTTATATGTCTGTTATATCGAAGGGCATGAAATTAACTGCATTCATCTACAGGCACACTCGTCTTCTTAAAGCCATGAGGCAAAAAATAGGAGGAGACTTAGAGAGGGCTAGAGTGACTAGATTTGCTTCTTCCTTTTTAACACTCTAGAGCTTATACAAGCACAAAGAATCTTTGAAAAAATTATTTGTTGATGATGAATGATCCCATTCTAAGCTTGCATCTACAGAGGCAGGGAAGAAAGCTTCTGAGACTGTGTTTGCTACAACATTCTGAAATGGTGTGATGGATTGTATAAGAGCATCACAGCCTCTTCTTCAACTCTTGAGGATTGTAGATGGTGATGAGTTGCCTGCTATGCCTGAAGTATATATGGCAATACAAGTGGCAAAGAAGAACATCAAAAAAAAATTTGGACGCAATGAAAGGAAATGGAAGAAAATCATAGCGATTGTTGATCACCGTTGTGAGACTATGATGAATGGATCAATATATTTAGCTGCCTTTTTCCTCAATCCAAACAAGTTCTTTAAGGCAATAGCAGATAATCCAGATAATGAGTTGGACTTAGCTCAAAAAGCAAGTGATGCCTTCAATGATGTTCTTGTAAGGTTGGTGCCTGATGAGACCTTGCAAGATAAGATCATTGTCCAGGTTGACAAGTATACCACTGTTCAAGGAAGTTTTGCAAAGGACATGGCGTGTAGACAAAGGGACAAGTTGAATCCTAGTAAGTATATTTCCTTTTAAAGTTCTAATTAGTTTAAAACTTTGTATGTTGATTTTACTTAACCTATTTTTTTATATTATGCATTTATAGTCTCTTGGTGGTCTCGACATGGAAGTACTGCTCCTAACCTTTCAAAGCTTGCATTGCGCATACTTGGTCTTTGTTACTCATCTTCTCGTTGTGAGCGCAATTAGAGCACATTTGAATTTGTGAGTATTGACTATTGAGTTCTGAGTACATGTACTTCACTTAATATGGTTTTATTGAAGAGAAGTAGATAACTTCATATTATTAATTTTTTTCAGATTCACACCAAGAGGAATAGGTTAGAGCATCAGTGGTTAAATGACCTTGTCTACATTCAATATAATCGCCGACTTCAAGCAAAGTTCCAAGAAAGAAAAGAACAATGTAGAAACTACAATCCATTGTTGCTCAATGAGCTTAATTGGAGTAGTGAGTGGATGATTGGTGAGTCAGAGGATGAATTAGTTCAACCTGAGAATGATCTCACTTGGAGAGATGTTGATAGAGCACTTGGAGCATCTTCATCATATCAAGGCCACAATAGACCAAGGAGGGCTCCAGCATCTACCAGTGGAACCAATCTTTGCTATACCCGGCGTGGTAGGAGGGTTGAGCTTGAGGATTCTTCAAATGAAGAAGTGGATGAAATTAGTGAAGAGGATATTCGTGATGATGAAAACATTGAGGACGATTATGGCATAGCTCCAAATGATGCCAGCCAGCAACAGAATGCAGATGAAGAAGAAGATTTTAATTTAATTACTGATTTGGATTGAAAGTCTTTGAGTCTTTGAACTTTGAAGTATTTTGAGTCTTTAAACTTTAAAGTTTTTTGAGTCCTTGAACTTTTAAGTATTTGACTTTCATTATTTACTAAATTTTTGGCATTTTAGTTTATTTTATGTTTTTTCTTCATTGAAGTTTAAAGTTTTTTAGAATGATTAAGAATCCCCAAGTTAGTCACTTCTCATCCATTTAATTTGGCATCTCGATTTTTACTTTCGATGTGTTTTAATTCTAAGTTCTTAATTACTTCTTTGACAGGAGTAGAAATATAGTGTATGACCTTAGGGCTTAGGCACTCATTATGGCATCATAGAGGTAAGTATAATAAATACTTATATATTTTATGTCTTCTTTTCTTTATATTTATAATTTTGTTTCATAATTATGTATTTATATTATATGTTAATATGTTATGATGATTGATGATTGAATATTGAATATTGATGATTGATGATTGATGATTGATGAAGATGAACTTAGTTTATTCACTTTATTGATTTGTTTTCTTGATGAATATCTTACATTGGTATGAATATAAACCTTTAATATTTATTTAGCATATAAGTAATAGGATTCAACTAGGATTTGAGCCAAATAGATTGGTTTTATAAAAAAAATTACACAAGAACGCTTTAGTCAATAAGGCGACGCTTTATGCCCGTCTTATTGCTAAGGCGCTCCAAAAGGCCCTCAAACGCCTCCGTCACCTTACCGCCTTAAAAACTATGATTGTTATTAAAGTAACTGATGCAAATTCACATTGTATAACCAAAGGACCAAGTTTAATTGATGAAACACTGGTCCCTACATTGGGAAACACTGAATTACTAACCTAGACTCCAATTATTTGTTACTTTTTGTCTCATAAACTATTTGGTTAAAAACAGCAACCACTTATCTTTTTCCCAACTCAATGGGTCGGTTACATAGATCCGTGAGAGGGTAAAATGAAAGAGAAAGAAAGAAAAAAAGAAAAGGAAAGGAAAGGAAAAGGGAAGTGACAAAACAACACCGCAGGAACATCCCACCTACAAGCGATCGGCTACATGGATCTTTACCCTCTAAATAGATCTGTCTGCGGTCATACTAGATAAAGTCAAGACATAGCTTCTGCATTTTTTTCCTTACAACATCATCTATTATCATTTTAGGCCTGCCCCTAGCTCTTTTAGCTCCGTTCATCTGGATTTGATCGCTCTTCCTTACTGGGGCATCCCAAGGCCTCCTTTGAACATGGCCATACTACATTAAACTACATTCTTAGAGCTTGTCCTAAATTGGGTCAACTCCCAAATCACCTCTAACCCGGTCATTCCTTTATGTCTGCTAGTTTTGCCGCACATCCATCTCAACATCCTCATCTCTGCAACACTCAGCATATCTATGTTATGCTTCTTGACTGCCCAATAGTCTGCCCCATACATCATAACCAATCTCACAACAGTCCCATAGAATTTACTTTTAAGCTTTAAAGGAATACGTCGATCACATAACACTCCAGATGCATGTCTCCACTTCATCCATCATACTTTAATTATGAGAGAAACATCATCTTCTTAGACCCCTTCCTTGTTTATGGTTGACCCCAAGTATCTAAAATAGTCTCTCTGCAGTAAGTCTCTTTGCGAGTTTTTCACCGCTTTGTTATCCTTCCTTGTGAGACCAAAGTTACACATCATATACTCCACCTTTGTTCAACTTATCTTAAAACCTCTTAACTCTAAGGTAGATCTCCATAACTCCAACTTATCATTAGTCCCTACTACTATCTCATCCATTAGAACAATATCATTGGCAACAAGCATATACCATGGAATCTCCCCTTGAATGATCTTGGTTAAATCATCCATGATAAGCGTAAACAGATAAGGGCTTAAAGCTGATCCTTGATGTAACCCAATTGTAATTAGGAATTCACTACCTTAGCTTTCCACAGTTCTCACACTAGTCACCACGCCCTCACACATATCTTTAATTATATCCACATATTTACTCGACATCCTTCTCTTCTCCAATACATGCCATATCAACTCCCGAAGGACTCAATCGTAGGCATTTTCTAGGTAGATGAAGACCATAAAGAGATCCTTCTTCTAGGATATAGATCTTTCCATGAGCATCTGTAGCAGGTAACTAGCTTTTGTCGCGGATCTACCTGGCATAAAGCCAAATTGGTTCCCCGAGACATGGGTTTCTCTCCTTAGGTGGGCTTCAATAACCTTCTCCCATAATTTCACAGTATGACTCATAAGTTTTATGCCTCTATAGTTGTTGCAGCTTTGGATGTTACCTTTATTTTTGTAGATTGGAAGTATAATACTTCTCCTCCATTCATATAGCATTTTTCTTACGCTAATAATCTTGTTAAATAGTTTGGTTAGTCAGGATACCCCATATAGTCCCAAGCTCTTCCATACTTCAATTGGGACCTCATCTAGTCCAAGTGTCTTACCTACTTTCATATTTCTTGAGGCTTCTTTAACCTTGGTCACTCCCACTTTTCGTACATATCTATAATGTAAGGTGTCTTGATGGATACTGCACTCTTCCAAGCCACTTCTACTCGAACTATCTCCATTTAGTAAGTCACAAAAATACCCATCCCATCTCTTCATGATATCTTCACCCTTTACTAGCACTCTACCATAACCATTTTTAATACATCTAACATGATCAGAATCTCTACTCTTCCTCTCTCATATTTGGTTAAAACATTTTTAAAATTTAAGATTCTACCTGTTGCTGCCAAAAATACCCCGCTAGTCGAACCTACACAAACACAGACGACGGAGGCCCGAAGCTTTGTCCGGGGTTAGTCCTCCGACGCTCAAGTCAGGGTCAGCCACACAGTTCAATAAGGGAGTAATGGTGAGGGTATCAGAACTTACCTTCCCCTTTCTTCCATGCCTTCTTATATAGCTCTTCGGGTTTAGGGTTTTCCCCCTTCTTCCCTCTTAGAGTCCCACTCAAATACGTCCAACCCTCTGGGGGAATATTCCCCTCATGCAGACGACGTGATCCTGCGTGATTTTGCGAGCGTGCCTCGGTGATTGAGCGTGAGTGGTCTCTCGGAACCTCCGTCTGGCGGAGGACACGTGTCTCATGAGCGACACGTGTCATTGCCCCCACTGAGAGGTTATTTTGGCTATATCAGGAGCCCCCTTACTTCCACTAGGAGCTTCTTCCTGTGGGAGTAACCAACATCTTCTTCTTTGGTTGCCTTGTTCCTTCGGCCTTGACATTACCAGTAACCGAGGATTGGGGTCGATAGCGAGAAAGGTCTTCGGTCGCTTCGGATCGGCCTTACGGAGCCCCCTGCCAAAGGAGGGACCCTCGGTCAGGTTCGCTCGGCTTCGGCCGAACTCCCAACCGAAAGGACCCTCGGTCAGGTCCGTTCGGCTTTGGCCTAACTCCCAACCGAAGGAGGGACCCTCGGTCAGGTCCGTTCGGCTTTGGCCGAACTCCCAACCGAAGGAAGGACCCTCGGTCAGGTCCGTTCGGCTTTGGCCGAACTCGAGGGTCAGGTCCGTTCGGCTTTGGCCGAACTCCCAACCGAAGGAGGGACCCTCGGTCAGGTCCGTTCGGCTTTGGCCGAACTCCAAACCGAAGGTGGGACCCTCGGTCAGGTCCGTTCGGCTTTGGCCGAACTCCCAACCGAAGGAGGGACCCTCGGTCAGGTCCGTTCGGCTTTGGCCGAACTCCCAACCGAAGGTGAGACCGTCTGCTAGGTCCGTTCGGGCGCGAACCTCGAGGCTTCGTACCCTGACGTGGCGGTGCCATTAATGCTCGGGAAGTCGTACCGCCCTTCCCCCATCTATATAGTGTGGGGGGCCATTTGTGGGGCAACCTTTCTTTTTCCCTTCGGAGAGCTCACCTTCGGCCTCGGACTCCCTTCTAGCCCTCGTCTTCGTCCTCCTTTAGTTTAGCGACACCGCAAGTAAGTGATGTCTTCCTCGTCGGGCTATAGCCCATCGTCCCGCGAGAGATCAAGGCCAAAACGTAGGTATAGGAGTCCTGGGGAAGTCCGAGGGATGTCCTCGGACTCCACCGACTCTCCCTCCTCCCGCGACTCATCGTCCGCGGCCTCACCGTCGGGGTCCATGGGTGGCTCCAACGGCGAGGAGTTCAGGGAGAGGGTGCTCGACGCCCGAGCCCAGACCCAGGAGCCCCTGGAAGTTGAGGCCCTCAAGATCGTCTCCACGATGGACGAACCAGAACTGGAGGAGCTGAGGGCCTCCTTCGGCGTTTCGGATGCTTTCGAGCTCCGTCTACCCAGACCTTCTGACCGAGCCAGCTATCGGAACCCCGAGGAGCTGTGCCTATACAAGGAGGCCTTCAAGGCAGGTCTTCGGCTGCCCCTCCACCCCTTCTTTACCAAGGTGTTTCGGCACTATGGGGTGAGCCCGACCCAGCTAACGCCGAACGGGTGGCGACAAGCGTTAAGCTTCGTCATCTTCTTCGTTCGGCACAAGAGGCCCCTCTCCCTTCAACTTTTCATTAACTGCTTCCTTCTTCAGGCCTGCAAGGGTCTTACGGGTTGGTATTACTTTTGCCCCCGAAAGGACCTTCGGCTCCTGAAGGGTTACCCGACTTCCATCCACGGATGGAAGGAAAAGTATTTCTTCGTGAAGTCGACCGAGGGGGTGCCCTTCGGCACGGTTTGGGACATCCCAGACCTTAGGGATGTGAACTCTGCCCCTGCCCTATTCGGGGCAGACGCGGAGTCGTTGGCAATGGCGAGGCGGCAAGAAGGTTGTTCTCCAGTCGAGGCCAACTGCCTCAAGTCCGACGCCATCCTCTTCAAGTTCGGGCTTAGCCCGGGTGAGTTAGGCTAGCCTCCGTCTGTTTCCTTCGAGGGTCGGTCCTTCGTACTAATACCCTTGTTTCTTCGTGCAGTGCAAGTTACAAGAGCCGAGGCTAAGGCCGCCGCCGCGGCAAGACAGGCTAAGATCAAGGAGGCCAAGGCACGTGATGCCCCCCAACAGCCGAAGTCCAAGAGGAAGGAAAAGACGGGACCGTCCTCCGAGACCCCGAAGAAGAGGCCCAGGGTGGAGGGGTCGACTGCCGAGGCTGTCCAAGCCCTTGCTGCTCCTGGCAGAGACAGACCTGCTCAAGACCCTTCATCCGCCGCTGCCTCCCGAGGCCCGAAGGTCTCGTCGACGAGGGCTGAGGTGGGGTTCGTCCCACAATGGTCGGTGAAGGAAGACGACACTCTGGCCGTCGGACGGGTTGCCAGAGAGTTGGTGATGAAGGGGAGTCTTCCCCGAGATGCCACCGAAGCCCAGAAGCAAGGGACGGCGGCACTGATCACCTCCGCGTGCATCTACATGGCGGGGGTAAGCTTCGGTCCTCCTGCTCCTTTTTTACTTGTACTATATATATATATATTTTTTCATTCTGACCTTCGGTGCTTCGTGCAGGCTCAGACCCAGATGGGTCAGCTGGCGGCTCGAGCCGAGGCCATGTGTCGGGAGCTTGAAGTCTGCGAGAGGGAGAAGGTCTCCCTAGACAACGAGTGCACCACCCTCCTCGAGAAGGTGGAGCACCTGGAGAGGGACCTAGCCCTCGAGCGCCGAGAGTGCGATCGGAAGCTCTCGGAGTTGAAGTCACAAGTGAGGGCCCACCTTCAGGAAGCCGAGGCCCGAGGAGTCGAGAAGTATCGTTCCTCCGAGGCCTTCAGGGAGGAGATCAAGAACGCCATCGCCCCGGGGTACACAATGGGCGCTACCGAGGTCCGAGATTGGGTCCTCGGGCGCTACCCCGGGGTTTCCTTTGCAGACAGCGGCCTCATCTTTGAGGACGACGATGTGGAGGTGGTACCATCGGCCACCGAGGTTGCAGATGCCGACGGTGGGGGCTGCAGCGAGGAAGGCGAGGTCCAGCTGCATAGGGAAGTCCCTCCGACCCCTGGTCGTGGAGGTTCGGACCAGGAGGCACTCCCCGCCGAAGACGAGGCCGCGAACCCGACGGACGCTCCTTGAGGTCGCCTCGGCTCTCAGCGCAGACTATCCCCTTCTTGTCATGTAACTAGCCTTCGGGCCTTAAATGTAATCTTTGCCTTCGGGCTTCGTATGTAATCCATGCCTTCGGGCTTTATCAATGCAATCGTTCTTTTTCCAACTCCTGTCTGTTTAATGATCTTTGATTAGTAAATAGTTGCAGAGGGCCGAAACCCTAGTTGGCCTTATTAGGCGCATGGCCCCGAGACTTGGCCGAGGGTCGACCTGTTAGTAAGTCAGACGAAGGCCGACCCTATTATCACTAGCAATATTTTACAAGTGTTTTCCCTCTCGGCTTGAGCCGAAGGGTTCACCGAAGGTCGACCCCTCAATAGCCAATCACCAAGTAATCCAAGCGTTTTGCCTTTGGCTCCAGCCGAAGGGTTCACCGAAGGTCGACCCTTCAATAGCCAATCACCAAGCAATCCAAGTGTTTTGCCTTCGGCTCCAGCCGAAGGGTTCACCAAAGGTCGACCGTCCAATAGTCAGGATCACCAAGTGATAAAGTACTTTGCTTTCGGCTCAGGCCAAAAGGTTAACCGAAGGTCGACCGTCCGATAGTCAGAATCACCAAGTGTATCCTCGGTTCCAGCCGAAGGGTCTGTTAGATGCTAGCCCTTCGGTCAGGTCTGTTCGGCTATGGCCGAACTCCGAGCCAAAGGGGTGATTCGGCCGGGTCAACCTTGCATTGTTTGAGCCTCCACCAAGGTGTGGATCTTCAGTCATCCGTTCCTCAGGGTTAGAGGTAGGAGAATTCTCAGTTGCCGTAAACCAGCTCTCGTATTATCCATAAAATCTCGCGGATTTCAAGATGAATTACAACTTAAAAAGGTTCAAAAGGACAATAATTGCAAAGAACGACAGACGGAAAAATTTACAAATGACGAGTGCGTGCCCGCTACTTTACTACTGGTGGAATTTTCTTAGATTATCTGAGTTCCACGATCGGGGTACCCTTACTCCCCCCGTAGTCTCTAGGTGGTAGGACCCTGGTCGTATTATCCTCGAGACTCTGTAGGGACCTTCCCAGCTTGGGTCTAGCTTCCCTTGATGCCTTGGGTCTGACACTTCCGCCCTTCTGAGGACAAGGTCGCCCTGCCTAAACTCGTTCTTCCGGACTTTGGTGTTGTAGTGCCTAGCGGCCCTCCGCTGGTAGGCGGCGATCCTTTCCTGTGAAGCTTCTCTGGTTTCTGCCAAGAGGTCCAAATTTGCCCGGAGTCCTCCGTCGTTTTCGTCTTCGTTGTAGTACCGAATCCGATGGGTAATAGCCCCTATCTCCACTGGGAGTACAGCTTCAGTGCCGTATGTTAACATGAAGGGTGTTTCTCCGGTAGCTAACCTCTCAGTGGTGCGGTAAGCCCAGAGAATGTGGTGCAACTCGTCTGCCCATAGTCCTTTGGCATCATCTAGCCTCTTTTTTATCCCTTGGAGTAACGTACGGTTGGTTACTTCTGTTTGCCCATTGGTCGAGGGATACCCGACGGAGGTTTTCCTGTGGTTGATGCCGAGGGCTTCACAGAACGCGTCGAAGGTTGGATTGGCAAACTGAGTTCCATTGTCCGTAACCACAACCTGGGGGATTCCAAATCTGTATACCATCGCCCTTTGGAAGAAGTCCCTTATGTTCTTTTCAGTTATCGTTGCTAGGGCTTCGGCTTCCGCCCACTTCGTGAAGTAGTCGACTGCCACCACGACAAACTTCCTCTGTCTCGTGGCCAGGGGGAACGGGCCTAAGATGTCCATTCCCCACATGGCGAACGGCACTGGGCTAGATAGGGACGATAGCTCGGTGGAATGTAGCCTAGGCACGGGGGCGAACATCTGGCACTTGACACATTTCCTGACCAGTGATTCTGCGTCCTTTCTCATTGTCGGCCAGTACAGGCCCTGCCTTAGTACTTTGTGTGCCAGGGCCCGGGCCCCAAGGTGTTGGCCACATATCCCCTCATGCACCTCCCGGAGCGCGTACTCGCCGTCGGAAGAATCCAGGCACTTGAGGTATGGTGAGGTAAACCCTATCTTGTATAGCGTGTCGTCTTTCAGGAAGAAGCGCGCTGACCTCATTCTTACTTTTCTTGCTTCGTCCCTGTTCTCTGGGAGCTTTCCCTCCTTGAGGTATTCTATTATGGCGTCCATCCAGCTTTGGCCGTTTTCACCTACGGGTAACACCTCGCGGGGTTTTTCGATGCTTGGCTGTGGTAGTACTTCGAAATACACCGCTCGTCCGAGTTCTGCGAAATCGGAAGTGGCCAGCTGTGATAGTGCGTCTGCGCTAGCATTCTCTTCTCGTGACACCTGCTTTACCTCAAATTCCCTGAAAGCCGCTGACCTACTTCGCACAATGTTCAAGTATTCCGCCATCCTCTGCTCTTTGGCTTCGTATTCACCATTCACTTGCCGCACCACGAGTTGGGAGTCGCTATTCACTACTAGTTCCTTCACCATCAAAGCCCGAGCCAGATTAATTCCGGCTATTATCGCTTCGTACTCCGCTTCATTGTTGGAGGCTTCGAAGTCGAATCGTAGGGCGCATTCTACTTTGAAACCCTCAGGGCTTACCAACACGATTCCTGCGCCGCTTCCATCGCTGTTGGAAGCCCCATCCACATACAGTGTCCAAGCCTCATCTCCTCGTTCCTCGGCAGATTCCTGCGGGTCATCGGGGATCGTCGTCTCCGCTATGAAGTCTGCGAGGGCCTGTGCTTTAATAGCGGTTCTCGGCTTGTACTGGATGTCGAACTCTCCCAGCTCTATGGCCCAATTTACCAGGCGACCGGACATATCTGGTCGCTGCAGTATTTTCTTCAGGGGCTGGTCGGTGAGTACGCATACCGTATGTGACTGAAAATATGGCCTCAGCTTTCTTGCCGCCGTCACGAGGGCGTACGCCACTTTCTCCGCCTTTCGGTATCTTGTCTCGGCATCTAGAAGGGTTCGGCTGACGTAGTATATTGGCCTTTGTTGCCTTCCTTCCTCTTTCGTCAATACGGCGCTTACAGCAACTGCCGATACAGCAAGGTACAGCTGCAAGGCATCCCCGGTGTTCGGCTTTGTCAGCAGCGGGGGTGCGGCCAAGTATTCCTTCAATTGTTCGAAAGATTTTTCGCACTCCTCCGTCCACTCGAACTTTTTGGTCCCTTTCAGCGCTTTGAAGAAAGGAAGGCATCTATCTGCGGACCGAGACATGAATCTCCCGAGGGCGGCGACCCGACCCGTCAGCTCCTGGACTTGCTTTACGTTCTGGGGTGACCTCATGTCCCGAATGGCCTGTATTTTGACTGGGTTGGCTTCGATTCCTCTTTCCGAGACGATGAAGCCGAGAAACTTCCCCGAGGCTACTCCGAAGGCACATTTTGCCGGGTTCAGCTTCATGCCGTACCGTCGCAGCACTTGGAACGCCTCTTCCAAGTCTTGGATGTGTCTTTCCGCCTTCAGGCTTTTCACGAGCATGTCGTCCACATACACTTCCATGGTCTTGCCGATCAGTCTTTTGAAAACTTTATTCACCAACCTTTGGTAGGTGGCCCCTGCGTTCTTTAGTCCGAAAGGCATGACCTCATAGCAGTATAACCCCCCTTCAGTTATGAAGGATGTTTTCGGGACATCAGCCTCGGCCATTTTGATTTGGTTGTATCCCGAGTATGCATCCATGAAACTCAGCGCCTCGTATCCCGCCGTGGCGTCGATGAGTAGGTCTATCTTTGGCAGGGGGTATGCATCCTTGGGGCAGGCCTTATTCAGGTCGGTGAAGTCGATGCAGATCCTCCACTTCCCGTTTGCCTTCGGGACCATCACCACGTTAGATATCCACTCCGGGTACTGGATCTCGCGGATGAACCGGGCCTTCAGCAACTTTTCTACTTCCTCGTCTATCTTCTTCTGTCTTTCTGGGGCGAACGTCCTCTTCCTCTGCTGCACCGGCTTCTTCATCGGGCTAACATTCAGGTGATGTTCTATCACCTCTCGATCGATTCCGGGCATGTCTGACGCCGACCAGGCGAATACGTCAGCGTTGTTCCGTAGGAATGAGATGAGTTTTTCTCGCTGCGACCTTGGCATGGTAGCCCCAATCTGGAATTGCCGGGTGTCATCCCCTTCTTCAGCTTCAACTTGCACCAAATCTTCGGTCGGCTCCCCCCGTTGATAACTGGCATCATCACGTAGATCCTCTATCGGGAGCGTCTCACCCGCCTTTTCTTTTCCCCAGAGAGTAGTGTCGTAACATCTCCGGGATGTCTCTTGATCGCCCCGACACTCCCCGACGCCCTTCTTGGTGGGGAACTTCATTTTGAGATGGGGGGTGGAGACGATGGCCTTCAACAGGTTCAACCCGACCCTTCCTAGTATGGCATTATACACTGATGTAATGCTCACCACCAGGAATTTGATCATCACCGTCGCCTGGCGATCTCTGGTGCCCGCTCGAACCGGCAGCTCAATCGACCCCTCCACCTTCACCGGGGCACCAGAGAATCCCTGCAACGGGTGTTCGACCTTCTTTAATTTTCCTTCATCGAGGCCCATCTTCCGGAAAGCTTCAAGGAACAGGATATCAGCTGAGCTGCCGTTATCCACTAAGATCCTCTTCACTTTGCAATCTCCTATGGTCATAGTGATGACCAAGGCATCGTCATGTGGGGTCTGTACCCCTTCTAGATCATCATCTGAGAAGGAGATGACCGTCCCCGTCTTCGCCTTCTTGTTCGACCATTCTGCCACATGTACGCTCCTCGCGTAGGCCTTCGCCTTCCTGGCAGAGACCGAACTCTCCTGCGGCTGGGCCTCCACAGATAGTCGCTATAACTCTTGTTGGGCTCTTGTTCTCCTCTCGGGGCCGGCGCTCATCTTCCTCCGGTGTCTGGTTCCTCCGCTGTTCTTGATTTCCTCTGCGAGCGAGCCCCCTTCTCTCATAACGACCTCCGCCATCTCTCCGGCGGTTTTCCCTCCGGCCATTGCCTTCTGGAGCCAACTCTTTCTCCCGATCTACAAATCTGCCTAAGTATCCCCTTCTGATCATTCCTTCTATCTCCCCCTTGAGATGCCAACAGTCCTCGGTATCATGGCCGTGGTCTCTGTGGAAGTGGCAGTATCTGTCCACATTGCGTCTTTCGGGATGTCGCCCCATCTTTCCTGGCCACTTCATGGCCCTGGCATCTGGGGAATCTTTTATCTGCATTAACACCTTTGTTCGCCTTCGGTTCAGGGGTGCATACCTCTCAAACTTCCTCGGTGGGCTGGGGGCCCGACTGCGCTCGGACTTTCGTCTTTTTCCTTCTTCGACGGGTTTATTATCAACCCTTAAGGGCCTCTTCCTCGCCGCCTTCCTTTCGACTTCTTCATCTGCCTGGAGGGTCTCTTCCATCTGGATGTACTTATCACATCGCGCCCTCAGTTCGGTCAGGTCTCTAGGCGTATGCTTCGCCAGGGACCTCTTCAACTCCTTGTCCTTGACGCCACCTAGCAGGGCCGTGAATTCCTCCTTCGGGTCTAGGCCCCTGATTGTGATCTTTTCTTGTTGGAATCGCTTCATATAGTTCCGCAGCAATTCCCCTTCTTGCTGTTTAACGTTGGTTAGGTTCAACGTAGTCTTCTGGAGGGGCTGGCTACTAGAGAACCCCTTCACGAAGAAGTAACTCAGGTCGCTGAAGCTGTGGATCGACTTCGTCAGCAGTCGGTTGTACCACAGCCTCGCCGCCCCCCTGAACGTCAATGGGAGGGCCCGACACATAATATTTTCTGAGACGCGATGGAATTGCATGGCGACCTTAAAACCTTCCAAGTGATCGACGGGGTCCCCCGACCCGTCATAGGTGTCGTACTTGGGCAGGCGAAAACCGACCGGGAGCGGGTCCCTCATGACCTCGTCAGCTAAGGCCGTATCATTGGTGAGGTCGGGCTCGCGGTTCCCCGTCTGGTTTTCTGCCACCTTTCTGATCTCGTCCTTCAGGTCTAAGATCATCCTCTTTAATCCCGAGTCCTCGGACCTCTGTTTGTCTCCTTGGTGCTGATCCCCATGCGGGTCTCTGGCGGCGCGTCGCGTCCTACTTCGGGGCGCGGGACTCTCCCTTGCTCGGCTTCGAGGGTCACGACCGGCCCTCGTCGATCCCGTACTGCTTCGGTCTTCTTCTCGAGCCCTCTCAAACTGGACGTGGGGACCTGGGGGTGCTCCGCCGGTCCTATGGGAGACAACTTTGGAGACCTCCCTCATAGTCTCGGCCATCCGGTTATATTTGTCCTGGAGGTCTTCGAACTGCTGCCTCGTCACGTACTCCTGGGCCGCGGGAGGCTGATGGTCGCTGCCTTCACGTACTGAATATCCAGCCGAACGCTGGTATCTGACGGACACTTCCCGGTCGTCATGGCCCCTCTCTCGTCCAATCTCCGCCGAGGGAGGAAGCTCCCCTGAAGGTTCTTCCCCCATGTCTATGTTGGACGTCGCTCTCGTCCTTTTTCGGTTGTAGGTTCTCCCCACCATTACCGTCGTTCCCACATACGGCGCCAATCTGTTGCTGCCAAAAATACCCCGCTAGTCGAACCTACACAAACACAGACGACGGGGGCCCGGAGCTTTGTCCGGGGTTAGTCCTCCGACGCTCAAGTCAGGGTCGGCCGCACAGTTCAATAAGGGAGTAATGGTGAGGGTATCAGAACTTACCTTCCCCTTTCTTCCGTGCCTTCTTATATAGCTCTTCGGGTTTAGGGTTTTCCCCCTTCTTCCCTCTTAGAGTCCCACTCGAATACGTCCAACCCTCTGGGGGAATATCCCCCTCATGCAGACGACGTGATCCCGCGTGATTTTGCGAGCGTGCCTCGGTGATTGAGCGTGAGTGGTCTCTCGGAACCTTCGTCTGGCGGAGGACACGTGTCTCATAAGCGACACTTGTCATTGCCCCCACTGAGAGGTTATTTTGGCTATATCACTACCGCACAACTTAGACCATCCAGAATACACCTTTATGGTGATTCTATAGTAGATCCGCTTTCAAACACCTTGTTTGGAAACATGGCCTCGCAGATACCAATTTATTCAGAAACTAATAAGTAAAAAAGAAGGAACTAGATTTATCTAGATATAACAAAAAAGAAACTAATAAAAGTTGGTGCAACAAGAAATTGAAATAACACGCATACTTAAAATGATAGGAAAAAAAATGTTGGAACAAGAAGCAATTTAATTATCTCATAGCTAAACATGAATGGTGAAAGTTGAGGAAAAAGTGAGATACCACAAAGTGATCCTTTTAAATATATGGGGTCAACTATAAATAAAGAAGGCGACATAGAGGATGATATTTCATAGAGAATTAAAGTAAGATGGATATGTAGAGAGGTGCGTCCGGAGTGTTGTGTGATTGACGTGTTCCTTTAAAGCTTAAAGGAAAATTCTATAGGATTTCCGAATGACCAGCTATGACGTGTGGGGCGGAATGTTGGGTAGTTAAGAAGTATCATATAAATAAGCTATGTACAGTAGAGATGAGGATGTTGAGATGGATGTGCGCTAAAACTAGGAAGGATAAAGTAAAGAATGACCATATTAGAGCTGATTTGGAAGTTGCCCCGATTTATAATAAGCTCTGAGAAAGTCATTTGAGGTGGCATGGCCATATTCAATGGAGGCCTTGGGATGCATTAGTAAGGAGGAGTGATCTAATTCAAATTGAAGGAACTAAAAGAGCTACGGCAGGCATAAATGACCATAGGAGAAGTAGTGAGGAAAGACATGCATAGTTTAGGTCTTGTCCCAGGTGTGGCCTCGAATAGAGCTGATTTGAGGGCAAGGATCCATGTAGTCAACCACATTTAAGGGGGATTTTTCTAAGTTGTGTTCCTTTCCTTTTACTTTTACTATTCTTACTTTGTCTTTGCACAGATCCATGTAGCCGACCCCATCTAATTGAGATAAGGTTAAGTTGTTGTTGTAGACGTCTACAACAACAACAACTGAGCCTTTTCTCAACTAAATGGGGTCAGCTACATGGATCCATTAGAGGTTAAAATAATAATAAAAGTAAATAAAGAAAGGAAGATAACAATACCACCTCAGAAAAATCCCACCTAAATGAGGTCAGCTACATGTATCCTTGCCCTCCATACCTATTCGAGGTCATATTAGAGCCAAAACTTAAACTTTGCATGTCTTTTCCTCACTACTTCTCCTATGGTCATAAACATAAGGGTTTATGATATTTATTTTTTGTTCCCCCATGATTTTCCATTTCTATGAGAATGAGAATAACAGATTGAAAGCATTGCAAAAAAAAAGCGATACAAACAGGGAGAAAAATTGGGTTAAACTAAACTTGATTCCAGCACAGAATCAGCACCCTTTTTTTTTTCTCAACAGTTACAAAATCTCATCCAGTGTAAATGTATTGATTTTCTTTGCAAAATGAAAAGAGAATTATTTAAGAAATGAGAGGCATTAGCAGTGTTCATGAGACCAAGTTGAGGTTATGACATCAAATAACATCTAATGTTCAGAGGAGCCAGATCACAAAGAATGAGCCAGCCAACATCATCTTCAAATCAAAGAGTCAGTTGATAAGCCCCTAAAGATATGATATGCTGAAGCCCAGTCGACCACTGATCAAATCTAGAAAGCTGTATGTTGAGTGGAAGGTTTCCTTAAAGACTTGAGTTCCTTTCCTAAACGTTCCATGGTACTGGCCCCAATCAATCTCACCAAAAGAATTCTCATTAGCTTGTAACTAATAGTGATGCAGCATAAGGCCAGTGCAAACAGGCCCCTAAATGATCCAGATGGATTTGGTTATAACCAGCCCAAACCAAGGTTTTTGGCCATCTGCATTAGTGATGCTCAGGCCCATATTTGGGCCTATGTGTTGGTCATGTGTAAGCCCATGGCCAAGCCCAAGTTTCTGCCCAAGTAGCCTTCAAACAGCAGGTTTAAAAGAAGAGATTCTAACAGATTTAGCGGGCCCCATAGTGTCATTGCATGGGGGCTACTGCTGGTGGTTGTTTCCTTGCTTTGAGAGGACTCTTGGTGATGTAAGATCAAATCACAAGTGATCCAATCCCAGGTAGGATCTTTAGTACTATCAATAAATTTTAGATTCAAGAACAAGTAAGAAGAATAAAACAGAAAAATAAAGGAGGAACATAGGGGTAGGGGAATGGCTATCTCAGCCTTGGTCACTCCCCCTCAGCTATCCCAGCTAATGAACAGAGTCTACTTCAGGCAAATAATTTGCAAACATCAAGAGAAAATTTTATTCAATTAAATTCTTGTACAATGTTTTAGGCCTGTAGCCCCTTACAAACTTAGAAGACTCAAAACCGAATCAAACACTAAAAATGAAAGGTCTAACTCAATCCTTAACTAATTGGGAAACCTAAACTGATTAGAAAACTAAAATAACAAAGAAAAAATACCCAAATAAGGAAACCTACTTAGCTTAGGACTTGAGCTATTTGTCCACCAAATAAAAACATAATTGAACTCAATATGACTCCTAAAAGATACTTAAGACTCCAACATGGAGTTGGACCCAAACAAAACAACCAAAGCATATCAAGACTGGGAATCTTAACTAAACTTATGAAGTAAATCTCGTTTTTCCTACTTTCCACCCATATTTTAGGCCCACTAAAGTGGCCTATTACAAAGAATACATATGGGATCAAAGGCCCAACACCTACATAACTCAACCGAAAGCTTATTTCCAATAAACTAACCCTTTAAGTAACTTATCTGCATCACTTGGAAGATATTGTGAGCCCAAAGACAGATTGCATGGAGGAGAATAGGAGCTTCTGTTGAAATCTTTCAAGATCTTTATCTACTTACTATTTTTGTTACTTTTTATTTCTTTGTAATGACACTATTTAGTAAGGAGTTTCTATTTTCTTTACTTATTTTATTACTTTCTATTTCATTCTGGGAGAAGACCTTCTGTTATTTGGCAGCCTATGGCTTGCGCATGAGGGTTTATATTTTTTGTAATATTGTTTATGTATCATAAATAAAGAGAAGGGAGAACATCCCCACAATTTTGAGTGTTGAAAAAATATCTGAATGAAGCAGCAACTTGTGGTGAATCAAGGTGCAATCCTAGGTGGTGATTCCTAGGTTGGCTGGTGGTGAAGCCTCCCTTGGCCTTTGGTGGTGAAACCAGGTCAACCATTCTCTTCTTCTTGTCTTTGTCTCTTTCCTACCTTCCTCATCTCTGTCCATGAAAGGTTCAGCAAATTCATTGTCTCAGGCCCATAACAGGTAAATCAGTCTTTGTTTGATGCTTGATTAAATGAATCTTACCGTCCTTTAGTATCCTAACCTGTTCTGAAGAATGTCCGGCCCAACTAATTGTCTCTGATAGGTGTAGACAACAACAAATTTTAATCTTCAGTCTCTGATTCTGGAACATCTAACCATCAGATTAATCTGAGTTTTTAGCATGTTATTCCTTCCCCCTGTTATTGCCTTCAATCCCAATCTGGAACCCGACTGCAGGATTGATAGTCATTAAGAATATCCTTAGTGCTAATTCTGTTTTCCTATACTTTCAAGATTCAGTTTCTGGTTGTCACTCCCTATCCTCCCCCCCCCCCCCAACCATTGGATTAACCTGTAATTTTGAGCATTCAATCAGCATTACCTTCATTAGATGGGGATTTCAGTCCCATACATCAGTTTAATTTAGAGATATCAGTCATTCTACATTCTTTCCACATAATCTGTCTGTTTGGTTCACTGTGATTCTGTCTTGTGGGTTTGTGTTCTAATGTTTTTATTTTCCCTACACTAGAACGCCTCAAATAGTTTCAATAATTCACTCAGAATAACAATTACAATCTTCATGCATTTTCGGGTTCATGAAGGGGAGCATTTGTGGTTGTGGCCTCTTGTTCATTAATCAAAGAATTACAACTTCAGTAGTCAAATCTAAAGTGATTAACATGAAAACAAATGAATCTTTACAATTTCATTATCTGTATGTGTTTGTTGTAGTCAAGGATAAACACAATTTCCAACTATCATTTAAAATTGAAAACAATGGAACACACCTTCTTCCCAGCAGGCTGCTGCAATGAATGTGTAACATCTGCTACCTGTGAGGAAACAAATTCCATTAAATGGGCAGCTGCTTAACAACATGGTTTTTTTATTTGTGCAACAATGTGGCAATAACAGCAAAGGTACAATAAGACCTTTAATGTTACTAGAACACTAAAGAAAAGAAAGAAAAAAATAATTGTGGAAATGACCAGAAGATAAGAAGACATAAAATGATGGTTGAAATAAATTATTCACTTACAACAGGACAATTAGCTTCCCTCATCCACTCCAGGTTGCGCGGGTCGACAATCAAATCATCTACACATTAAAATTTAATATGGTCATCAAATCATGAAGACTAAAGCAACCAAAGGAGGGTGAACTCCATCTTTACCCATTGATCTGTTTACTAGGAAGCTCAAGTTACATCTCACTTTCCCTCACCCTCCCTCTCCCCCTCCCCCAGTAGATGAACAAGATGAAACTCAAATCATTAAAGGCCAAACTCAAACAGAGCAGTAGAAAATTCTTTCATGATCTGATGAATCAGATTGATCGATTCATTGTCCAACTCTGGTCAGCAGCCCTACTAACACTGATTTTGAAAACAGAGAGGAGCTACTTCAAGGACTACTTGTACTGGCAATGAACCATACATGAAGCAGGAGTTGTGACAATAGGCTCAAGTTTGAATAATCCACTAAAGCTTCTTCCATAATTCTTAAAGTTCAAGGCAAGGTCATAAAAACACACTTGGCCTAAAAGATAAGCAAGGCAACGAAGTTACAGAGGATGCTGGTGATAGAATTATGGCTGTTTCTCATTTCCAAGAACAGTTTAGAAATATGAAAATAGATTTCTCAGAGAAATCTTTGTATTTTATTGAGTAACAAGTGAAATGTAAATTGTACTTTGGTGAGGAACAATCAGATCATGAGATGAAGTCCACAGGAAATCAGCAATGCTATCTTTGCTATGAAGGATAATAAGGGCCTATGCCTAATGGCATTGCAGAAACTTTTTTTTTTTTTTTTTTGGTGGGGGTGGGGGTGGGGGTGGGGGGGAGGGGTGGGATAGGTAGCCTGGTTGGGATATATCATGGATGTGGGTAATCATTTTGTGAAAGGGACCAACAGTGCAAGATGTCTTCATTCCTTGCATGCTTTAAGGAGATACAGTGAGCCAACAACAATCCTATCATACTAAGGGCTATTTGGATGTTCAAAGTACAACGCTGGAGCAATTTTCATTCTGCCAACTTCATTGTTTGTGCATGTTAACTGCCTCAGTTAGCTCCTAACCTCAACAAATTGAAAGAAATTTCATCAAAGGTACCTTTTTGAAAACAACTTCTAGTGTTGTCTTTGCCAATAAACTGTTGCATCTCAAAGCCTCCAAGAGATGGACTTTGGAGATGTCACGAATTTGTACATCTGTTGGTCTGTTACTTTTACTAGGTAATTTATTAGAGTAAAAGCTTCTTTTTATGAAGAAAGAAAGAGTATATTATATTAGAAACTTAGAACCTACACTTCAACAAATTTCAGAAGCCTACGGTAAATGCAGGACTTACTATAGCCAAACATCGTTCCTCGCTCACAAACCATGACATTCTGGTTCCCAGCCAATCTAACTTTTTCAGCAGAATTTGCCATCACCTGACAAATACCCACAGTTATTAATTAACCCAATACTTGGGGGAAAAAAAATGTATATCCAAGTTGAGCAAAATGATGAGCTCTAGCATAACATGAGTCAAGTCCAAAGGGGCCTGAAAAAAAAAAAAAAAACAGTTTTTTGTTGCTTATGTTCGTTCCACATAAAAATTGCAATCAGGTGTTTCAAGGGGAGGAGAATACAACACACTACAGCCTCCTTAAACATGTTATCATCTCCAGTTCAAGATCTGAATCAAGCACATGAATCATTATCTCATCTCCAGAAATGAAAACGCAAATCACTTTTACCAATCACTCAGAAAAATTACTGCTAGAATACCCAAAATAGTGTTAATGAAGATAAATTTGTTTTCTGTTCAATCATTGTGCAATGTCCAGGGAGTTATAACAAAGGTTTATCCCCAGCTGCAATAGTCATGGAACAACCTGCTCCACCTAGTTCAACGTGGTTTCTGCATTTTGAAATTAACAGAAGCCCAACCAAAGCATTATGAAGTACTTCTCCTGTAATTTCATACATTAGGAACAGCTGATATTCTACTCAAAATAATTGCGACGGCAAGTGGCCAAGGATTAGAGAAAAACAAATACAACAACTTTACATATTTCTAGTTACTGAAAAATAAAGAGCAACATAGTTGATCTGGACGCTTACTGAAGGAGCACAAAATTGACCTTTCTTGATATTGATAATCTTTCCGGTCTTGGCAGCTGCAACTAGGAGATCTGTCTGTAATAAATTATAAGAGATGTATAAGGGAAAACGAAGAGAAAAACTGACAAGTATTAGAACCTACATGAATCATTAAATCTATTGATAAAATTTGATCAGGAAGATGTCAAAAAATTTTGATAGTAACCTGACGGCATAGGAAAGCAGGGATCTGAATAATATCTGCAACTCTGCCAACAGGTTCACACTGCATGCAAAGGAAGATGCATAACAGAAATGAAACATTTCATTTATTTATTTATTTATTATTACTATTATTTGTGTTTGGAGTTTAAAATAAATCAAATTAGACAATGAATACTGAAAAGATGTCAGACAGAAATGAAAGATCAAGTGGTAGCACCCAGAATGATAAATGTGTCTTCACCTTTAATATGCCCCTAAAGAACCACTTCAACATGAAACATTTGGGTGGATACAAGGAATAGAGCAGAATATACCTGGCTAGCCTCATGAACATCAGTCACTATTGGGATATCATATGCCATTTTGGCCTTTTCAAGGATCTGCATTCAAAAAGGAGTAACAAGAACAGCTAAGAAAGCAAAGAACAAGATTATTTCTTGTACAATGTTAATAAGTTAAAACTATTAAATTGCAGACATAAATTTGAAGAATATTTGATGAAGTTAAAACAGTTACATAGTTGTAGAATTAATTGGAGTATTATTTTCAGATATGACCATGATTGTATTAAATGACATTCATATTTTCAACAACACAAAATACAAAGTATGAAAAAAAAATTCTACCTTCAAGCCTTCATCCATACCAGGACCACGAAATGACTTGGATGAAGTACGGTTTGCTTTGTCAAAGCTTGACTTGAACACCAGCTGCAGGCCGATTCTGAATAAACAGATATAAATCATGATAAGAAGTAACTGTGTCTTTACAGCCACATTTTTCACCAAAACTAAGGCACAATTTGGAAGAGATGAAACTCACTTGGAGGTAATATTCTTTATATTTTTGGCCATTCGTAGAATGTGCTCCTCAGATTCAATCACATTGGGGCCAGCTAGTAAGAAAAATGGATTTGCTTCCTATTTGTTGTCAACACAAAATACAACATATCTATCAGTATTGCATGTCACAATCAGCAAAATTGCACTCTACAGAGTTAGCACTCTAATTGATATCTTGACACTAACTTAAACCATAATCGCGCAACATAGCTTTAGCCTTTAAAATATCATGCAATAGAGAGTGTACGGAAGTTTTTTCAATTTCTGTTTCATCAAATGCATGAATTAGTTAATTTCTTGACATTAACTCCAAACCATAATCACACAACCATTCCTGGGATTAGAAAGAATTTACAATAGTAAATATAGATCAGTTTTCCCATTAATTTTTCACTCCATGTATAAACTAGTTAACATAATGCTCAAGCCACATTCTTAAGAGAGTGAAAAGAATTTTTCTCAAAGACAAAAACGACAAAACAATGTGGTTCATATACGGTAACTGTGCCAATAGCATGCAAATAATTTGTAAAAAGTAAAGAAAAAAGGAAATCTAATAGTAGCATTAAACCTTCAGTTGGTTAAATAGCACTGTGGAGGAATCCATATCTTGATTTCAGCCACTAGATGGGAGTCAAATAAGGCTGCAAACAGAGAGTTGAAAAACACTGTTCAGATCCATGACGAACGAAACAACAATTTATTCAGATCCATGAAGAATAAAACAACAATTACTCATAAAAATTCGAATAAAACAACAATAAGACGGTAATGTGTCAGTGCTTCATAGAAAACATGAAGTTGCTTAAGCTTAAAACAGAGTTGAACCGAAAATTCTAATAGTGAATCAGTTACAACCATTCAAGTGGCTTTAAAAATTAAAGATGCAACCAGGATACATTCAAGAAAAATATAAAATCATATACAAAATTGATCGAAATGCAGCTAATCTAGTGAACTGAAGAACCTGCAAAGGTACCATATTCGTCCAAGAGGGAAACAACTAATTTCTTAGAAGGATGAAGTCATACATTATCTCTTTAAAGCTGGAAACAAAATATCATACCTTGTCCTATGGATCAATAATGAAACTTCGAGAGAACGGTGCACGTTAGTGCAAAAAAAATAAAATATAAATGTTCATCCACGTACTATCCTCCAAGACCTGCAGATTGAGATGCAGATTAACAAGCCTACTAATTTGGAAGAACTTTATGTAGAATCAAATTCAGTTTTCTGGATCTCGATTTTGAATGAATTTAATCATATTTGAAACTGAAAAAATACCTACTTGTAGAACTCTAGTACGAGAATGGCAATGAGCTCCAAACGACGCAGAAGAGATAGTTAGAGTGACAGTGGAAGGAACACGAATTATTTAAACGAACGCCAAAAAGGAGTTCGGCCCTAGCTTCACGTTTTAGAACAATTGGCAATGGAGGTACCAAATAGGAGGAACAGCTTCTATACCATATAGTTTAATTTAGGGTAATTTACAATGCCATCCCTAGAAAATGCCATTATTATAAGAACACCTTTCCTTTCACTAGATTAGACTCCGACTTCGTCAGTCTCTGTTATAGAATATATTAAGAATGCTTCCAGCAGCAGTTCTTTTTTTTTTTATAAATACCATTTTACCCTTCAAAATATTGAAGTACCAAAATCACCCACATCACTAGCAATCACCAAATTGATTTCATCACAACCCTTCCAGCAACGGCGACGACGACTACAGCGGAAGAACGTTCCTCAAGGCTTTTCAAATCAGCGGCTACGAACCCCCTTCCGGCGACTACGGCGGAAGAACGTTCCTAGTGATCCTCAACTCTTGATGACGTTCCATATAAAAAATGGATGGACTTATCCATCTCTGATTCAAATCAACTCCTCGGTGGCGACGGAGGCGACAGCAGCAGCAGAGATTCCTTCACCTCGGCTCTGATTCAGATCATCTCTAAGGACATTGCTGTGATAAAAGCTTCAGATCGAACGGGGAATGGGAAGATCAGAGGTATAGAGAATAAGGAGAGAGAAGCCAAAGATTTCGTTCATGCGGATGCAGGTAAGTCAACTGAAGAACAGCGGCAGCGGCAACGAACGACGTCGTGGAGGGACTTGCGGCAACTCGCGGCGAAGGCTTCTTCATCCTTTCATTTTTGGATGTGGTTTTGGCTGCACTTTTTGCACAGATCTCTTTCCTTCCATTTTTTATTTGATGAAGAAGACCTTCTCTTTTCACTCTCGGTTTTCAGGATTTGGAAGCTTTGGCATGAATCTTGTCTTTTTGTCTTGGTTTTCCCCTCTTTATATGATCTTGTACGTACTGATCATAGTTCTTAATTGGGATGGACTGATTGTTCGGTTTTCAGGATTTAGAAGCTTTGGTAAGAATTTCGTCTCTCTGTCTTTGTTTCCCCTCTTTATATTATCTTGTACATACTGATCATGGTTCTTAATTGGGATAGATCGATTGTTTAGTTGGAAGAGGAGGAGATATGGTGGGAGGGAAAACTCAAATGAAACGAATCGAGAACTTGACAAGCAAGCAAGTGACCTTCTCTAAGCGTCGGAATGGATTGCTCAAGAAGGCGTTCGAGCTCTCCATTCGCTGCGATGCCAAAGTTGCTCTCATTGTCTTATCTTCCGGGGGGAAACTCTGTGAGTACTCCAGCTCCAGGCTCTCTCTCTCTCTCTCTCTCTCTCTCTCTCTCTCTCATAAGAATGCTACGAAAGCTTAGCATTCACCAACAACGCGAAGGGAATTTCCAACCTATTGGGTGGTGAGAAGAATTAGATCGAAGCAATATTGATGATTAAGGCTTAGTTACAGCTTATACATTCTAACCCTAACATAAAAGGAAACAACTTACAAAGAACTTTTAACAGATTGAAGTGTAACCTATAAAGGCGGTGCTGGATTGGGCGAGTGGGCCTGGGAAGGCGAATTGCTCGGAGATACAACCTGGGCAGGACTGTTACGACCCCAACAATATGAAGAGGCCACGCTTCTTATGCCTTCGATAGCCATTGTCAGAAAGAAGGGAAAGCTCAAGACTCCGATTTCAATAGCATAACCATGGAGAGAAAGTGATACAGAGATAATGAAACGGTATACGTGTGAAGAGAGGGGTATTTTTGGGATAATAAGATAAGGGTGTTTTACTCATAAGGGTTAAAGTGTTATTTCATAGCATCACTTAACAGAGACTGACGGTAGGGGGTCTGAATTAATTTGGTAAAATAGAATGGGTGTTCCTATAATAATGGCATTCTCCAAGGGGGGCGCTGTAAATTACACTTTAATTTATGAACATAAATAGAGAAGTTTGGTATGATTTATGATCGATATTTCTTAAGGGTGTGAATCCGTTTGGTTCCGGTTTAGATGATTTGATTTAGTTTGGTGCAAGATTTTGTAGGGAAAACCAAAATGAATCATTTAATAAAGGGTAATTTACAGCACTACCCCCTAGAGAATGTCAGTATTATAGGAATACCCCCTCTCTTTCACCATATTAGACTCAAACCCCCTATCGTCAATCTCTGTTACAGAATATACCAAGAATGCTGATATTAGCAGTTCATTTTTTTTTTCTAAATACCATTTTGCCCTTAAAAATAATGTAGTACCGGAATTACCCTCAGTACTTGTAGTCCCCAAATCGATTTCACCACAGCCCTACTTTAATGAGTTGGAGAAGAAAAACATTGGAGAAGAAGATCCTCAGGGCTTTTCAGATCGGCGGTGGCTATAACCCCCTTCTGGCAACGGCGACTACGGCGGCTGCGAGAATCATAGACTCACTCCCATAGATAATAAACAGTTTCTCCTTATTTTACTTCACAACCCAAGCTGAGATCCAGCAATCTGACCCAATTGAAACTCGGGATCATGTGTAATGCATCCATATGCAACCTCAATTCACAAGGCCATTTCCCTTTTATATTTGGTACTACAGACATCCATTACTGCTTTATCGATCCCAACCACTAGCATCTTCTAACACCAAATTAACAACCAAAGCATGGATCGGGAAAATACAGAAGTAATACCATAATAAATTGAAGCCTCTCACCAAAACGTGCTGGAAAAATCATGAGCCCTGTGTAAACTAAACCATAAAGCAACTCAGTACCAAAGGATTTCTCAACAAAACTACCCCATTCCATTCAAGCAAAACGCAGTGAACAAATGATATATGAAATTCCAAAAAAAATGGAACATTGACCCAATCCAAGCAAAGAAGGTACAGAAAAACAAAGCTCCAAAGTTCCAAAAAAAACAAACAGCAGAGAACAACTTGAGGAATCAGATTCTTCAAGTGGAAAGACGTATTCAAGTAAAACTCACAGTAAATTTAACAACTATAGCTTCAGCTGAGGAGATCCGATGGTAATCATCGGTAGGTACGAATGGTGGTCTCGTGGACGAGAAGGGAAGGTGACGCTTCAACGGTTGTTGTTGCTACTGTTGGAGCATCTGCCCCAATGGAGGTGTCGAGCGATTTGGAGTCTCGGCGTCGGACATCAAACTTTGAACAGATTTCCTGCAATTTTTCGTCCAATAGAACGACTCCAAAAAGAAAAAAAGGATCCTTGCCTTCGGTTTCAACGCAATCGGGATCAAGACCTCTGAAAAACAAAGCTACTAAAGTTTTCGATGTTCAGAGATATAGATTTGGAGCAAACTAGGGGAGAAATTGAGAGAATTCTAGAGAATGGGATCTAAGGGTATTTGGGGGAAAGAGATAAGAGAGGAGTATTTTTGGGATAATAAAATAAGGATGTTTTACTCATAAGGGTTAAAGTGTCATTTCATAGCATCACTAGAGGGCCTGAGTCTAATTTGATGAAAGAGAGGGGGTGTTCCTATAATACTCGCATTCTCTAGTGGGTGGTGCTGTAAATTACCCTTTAATGAATAGCTTCGTATATTAAAATCGTAATCTTTTATAAATGGTTTGGGTTTAAATGGTTTTAAACGGTTTTCTTATGTTTTCTAATTTTGTATCTAATATTCTTTTTTCTCTTTAAACTTTTCAATGAAATGGAGGTAAATTGTAAAATTGAATTAAATTGTTTATTATTATATGTAAACTCAACATTGAATGACTTAAACTTACTACGTATATGTTAATCGGTTTATCAGTTTAACAACAGTTTAAACTTTAAAACCAAAACTGAATCACAGTTTCAATCATAAAACCAAAATTGAACTATTTAAAAAAGGATTCACTGCTTCATTGTGTAAACTGTTCGATTCGATTTCGATAAATAGTTTCATCTTCAAATTCACATCCTTTATATTTCTCATTAAAATAAATCAATATATCAATATTAATAAACAAGAAGAGAAGTGGTTATCATAGTAGATTTAACAACTATAGCTTCAGCTGAGGAGATCCGATGGTAATCATCGGTAGGTACGAATGTTGGTCTCGTGGACGAGAAGGGAAGGTGATGCTTCAACGGTTGTTGTTGCTACTGTTGGAGGATCTGCCCCAACGGAGGAGCCGAGCGATTTGGAGTCTCGGCGGTGGGCATCAAACTTTGAATAGATTTCCTGCAATTTTTGTCCAATAAAACGACTCCAAAAAGAAAAAAAGGATCCTTGCCTTCGGTTTCAACGCGATCTGGATCAAGACCTCTGAAAAACAAAGCTGCTAAAGTTTTCAATGATCAGAGATATAGATTTGGAGCAAACTAGGGGAGAAATTGAGAGAATTCTAGAGAATGGGATCTAAGGGTATTTGGGGGAAAGAGATAAGAGAGGAGTATTTTTGGGATAATAAGATAATGATGTTTTACTCATAAGGGTTAAAGTGTCATTTCATAGCATCACTAGGGGGCCTGAGTCTAATTTGATGAAAGAGAGGGGGTGTTCCTATAATACTCGCATTCTCTAGTGGGTGGTGCTGTAAATTACCCTTTAATAAACGGCTTCGTATATAAAAATCGTAATCTTTTATAAATAGTTTTGGTTTAAATGGTTTTAAACAGTTTTCTTATGTTTTCTAATTTTGTATCTAATATTCTTTTTTCTCTTGAAACTTTTCAATGAAATGGATGTAAATTGTAACATTGAATTAAATTGTTTATTATTATATGTAAACTCAACATTGAATGACTTAAACTTACTACGTATATGTTAATCGGTTTAACAACAGTTTGAACTTTAAAACCAAAACTGAATCACAGTTTCAATCTTAAAACCAAAATCAAACTATTTAAAAAAAGGATTCACCGTTTCAATGTGTAAAGTGTTCGATTCGATTTTGATAAATAGTTTCAGTTTCAAATTCACATCCTTTATATTTCTCATTAAAATATATCAATATATCAATATTAATAAGCAGGAAGAGAAGTGGTTATCATAGTAGATTTAACAACTATAGCTTCAGTTGAGGAGATCCGATGGTAATCATCGGTAGGTACGAATGGTGGTCTCGTGGACGAGAAAGGAAGGTGACGCTTCAACGGTTGTTGTTGCTACTGTTGTAGGATCTGCCCCAACGGAGGAGCCGAGCGATTTGGAGTCTCGGCGCCGGGCATCAAACTTTGAATAGATTTCCTGCAATTTTTTGTCCAATAGAATGACTCCAAAAAGAAAAAAAGGATCCTTACCTTCGGTTTCAACGCAATCTGGATCAAGACCTCTGAAAAACAAAGCTGCTAAAGTTTTCGATGATCAGAGATATAGATTTGGAGCAAACTAGGGGAGAAATTGAGAGAATTCTAGAGAATGGGATCTGAGGGTATTTGGGGGAAAGAGATAAGAGAGGAGTATTTTTGGAATAATAAGATAAGGATGTTTTACTCATAAGGGTTAAAGTGTCATTTCATAGCATCACTAGGGGGCCTGAGTCTAATTTGATGAAAGAGAGGGGGTGGTCCTATAATACTTGCATTCTCTAGTGGGTGGTGCTGTAAATTACCCTTCAATAAACGGCTTCGTATATTAAAATCATAATCTTTTATAAATGGTTTTGGTTTAAATGGTTTTAATCGGTTTTCTTATGTTTTCTAATTTCGTATCTAATATTCTTTTTTCTCTTTAAATTTTTCAATGAAATGGATGTAAATTGTAACATTGAATTAAATTGTTTATGATTATATGTAAACTCAACATTGAATGACTTAAACTTACTACGTATATGTTAATCGGTTTATCGGTTTAACAACAGTTTAAACTTTAAAACCAAAACTGAATCACAGTTTCAATCTTAAAACCAAAATCGAACTATTTAAAAAAAGGATTCACCGTTTCAATGTGTAAACTGTTCGATTCGGTTTCGATAAATAGTTTCAATTTCAAATTCACATCCTTTATATTTCTCATTAAAATAAATCAATATATCAATATTAACAAATAGGAAGAGAAGTGGTTATCATAGTAGATTTAACAACTATAGCTTCAACTGAGGAGATCCGATGGTAATCATTGGTAGGTACGAATGGTGGTCTCGTGGACAAGAAGGGAAGGTGATGCTTCAACGATTGTTGTTGCTACTGTTGGAGGATCTGCCCCAACGGAGGCACCGAGGCTATTTGGAGTCTCGGTGTCGGACATCAAACTTTGAACAGATTTCCTGCAATTTTTCGTCCAATAGAACGACTCCAAAAAGAAAAAAAGGATCCTTGCTTTCGGTTTCAACACGATCTGGATCAAGACCTCTGAAAAACAAAGCTACTAAAGTTTTCGATGATCAGAGATATAGATTTGGAGCAAACTAGGGGAGAAATTGAGAGAATTCTAGAGAATGGGATCTAAGGGTATTTGGGGGAAAGAGATAAGAGAGGAGTATTTTTGGGATAATAAGATAAGAATGTTTTACTCATAAGGGTTAAAGTGTCATTTCATAGCATCACTAGGGGGTCTGAGTCTAATTTGATGAAAGAGAGGGGGTGTTCCTATAATACTCGCATTCTCTAGTGGGTGGTGCTGTAAATTACCCTTTAATAAACGGCTTCGTATATTAAAATCGTAATCTTTTATAAATGGTTTTGGTTTAAATGGTTTTAAACGGTTTTCTTATGTTTTCTAATTTTGTATCTAATATTCTTTTTTCTCTTTAAACTTTTCAATGAAATGGATGTAAATTGTAACATTGAATTAAATTGTTTATTATTATATGTAAACTCAACATTGAATGACTTAAACTTACTACGTATATGTTAATCAGTTTATCGGTTTAACAACAGTTTAAACTTTAAAACCAAAACTGATTCACAGTTTCAATCTTAAAACCAAAATCAAACTATTTTAAAAAAGGATTCACCGTTTCAATGTGTAAACTGTTCGATTCGATTTCAATAAATAGTTTCAGTTTTAAATTCACATCCCTTATATTTCTCATTAAAATAAATCAATATATCAATATTAATAAACAGGAAGAGAAGTGGTTATGATTGATTGGGATGAAGTGATTACTGTTTTTGAAGCAATAAAATTTAATAAGCACATGTTAAAATCGCTCAAAAATATACGTAAAAGGGTAATTTTATGGGTTTTTTATAAATCACTCGACATTCCCTTGTCATGAAGGATTTATGGGACGATATCGATATCGATACGGACAGAAGTTGATATTGATCTAGATCAGATCAATGGGCATCGGTCGATTTTCCCTTGCTTTTTATAAAAAAATACTATTTTTTTACTATTTTACCCCTAAACCGATCCAGATCGGTCAGGGATCGGGGATCAATCTTAGTCGATACCAATCCAATAACCACACCAATACTTGAAACCATGCTCGTCATTGCAACTCTATTCATCCACAAGAGATAAGATCTCTCTCTCTCTCTCTCTCTCTCTCTCTCTCTCTCTCTCTCTCTCTCTCTCTCCTTGTGACTGTTTGATCCGAGAAAACAAAGAAAGAGAAGTGCAATCGTTCACTAAAGCAAAGGAGACATCGATGAATACTATAACCAACCTTCGGCCACTGCAAAATATAAGAAACAGAATATAGGCAATAGGTATAAGACTTTGACAAACACTTAATAAAAAATTATTAAAAGAATAAGGAGAGTATCACTTACAGGTTAAAACAAAGATGCAAGAAAGTAAACAAAATACCTCCAATATATGTAGAGTTCAGTTGTATTGGTATAACTTTCCTTAAGGTATTTGAACACCCCTTATTTGTGTGCAACCGGGTTGACCGTACGTCCTCACCGCCAAGTAAAATAGCTTTCTAATCACTTAAGGTGCAACTCCAATAAGTGATTGTAATAGGGAAAAACGAAGGTAATACTGATATTTGTACTGCATACAAAAGGTAGAAAACAAAGTGTTTTAGGCAAAATAGAGATTGTTTGTCTGCAGAACACTAAGTAAATAATATTGGCAGAGTTTTTTTCCCACAATAACATAATAGAGAGTAATCTTGTTTTGGACTTGTATATTAGAGAAGAGGAGATGTCTGTACAAGTACATGGGTATCTGTATACGTATAGGTACATGTCTGTACGTATACAAATACATGTCTTATGCTAATGGGAGTATGGTTGTGTATGAACTATTGTACAAATACGTATGGGTCACATGGGTAACTATATGCGTGGATCCCTTCATGTATCCATTGGAACTTGAATTTGAAATTCAAAAAATTCAAATTTGAATATTATGTAAAAAGATACATCTCTTGACACCCACGCCCGTACCCAACCCCTGATCTCTGCACCGCTAGGCTCAGCACGCTCGATTCAAAAGCACCCCAGGAGATCCTACACACATGAAAAGAGAGAGTTCCTCTCTAAAGGGCTTGCACCCTTAAGAAACAATCCTACTTATATCTCTCTCACACCTTTCATCCAAAACCCTTGTGGGACTAAACTTCAAAAAGTTACTTTAGCTCTTTTGCAAGTTGTCCTTCCTTGTATACAAACTTGTTTCAAAAAGCAAAAAGGGAGGGAAAGGTTTTTGACATTATTTCAAAATTTAAATATACTAAAGTAACATTTTATATTTTTTATAATATAAAATCTGACAATTCCCCCACAAGTTTCAAAAAATGTCGATAAAATAGACATAACACTGAGTATATTAAACATAGTAGGACACATCATTGCAGGTGTCTTCAAAACTTGAACCTACATTAGGTCTGATGAACTACATTACAGAGTATGGGTGAAGTCCGACTTCTGGAACCTTTTCTCTTCATCGTAGTTGGCTAGCTCACCATCCAAATCCTACCAGTCGACGATCGATATTTTCCTTTTCATGACAAAAGTTGGACAATTGTTCCAGGCTTTATCCCTTATCTTGGTCTCATGGATGTTTAGAAAATTTGCCTGTAAAAGTCTCACCGGTAGGTGACCACATCTCTTACACCCACTTAGGTCAGCGCATAGTGTGCACCATAGTTAACACACCCCCACACTTTATGAGATTCGCTTGATTAAGAGTTTATAACTCATAATCTTTTTTTTTTTGTGGTGGTACTACTTCCATCTAACCAGAATGAACACTTGATTAATAGTACTAGACAGGTCATCCAGTGATTTCGTTTATACCCTTTGAACCTAATTCAGGAATTTACCTTTTCACATAGGTTGGGTGTCTATCACATGACCTATGACATAGGCTATAAGTTCATTCCTTTAGATGAATCATGAATAACCTTTGTAGGCATTAGCTTTATAAACATATCTTCTAAGTTATTTTTTGATTTCACAAAATTTATAGCTATAATTCCTTCATTTATATATTGCCTTACAAGGTTATGCATGCCTTAGACGAATATGTCTCATTTTTTCATTGTATACCGTGCTCTTTGCTTTAACTATTACTGTCTGGCTATCACAATGAAGTGATATGGAAGGCACTAGTTTAGGCCATAATGAAATATCTGCTATTAGACTTCTGAGCCATTCAGCTTCAGTTATGGCTTTTTTTTAAACGATGAATTCTGCTTCCATAGTGGATCTTGTACCACATGTTTGTTTTACCTATTTCCATGAAACCACTCCACCTCCTAGTGTGAACACATATCCACTAGTTGCTAAGGACTCATTTATGTCTGATATCCAATTAGCATCACAATAACCTTCTAAAATATTAGGATTTCCATTGTAGTGAAGTCCATAATATATTGTACCATTTAAATATCTCATTAGTTTGTCAAATGCATATCAATGCTCTTTGCTTGGATTGTGAGTTTGTTGACTCAGTTTTTCAACTGCTAATGCAATATCAAGCCTAGTAAAACTCATCAAATATGAAACAGAGCTTATAATTTGTGAATATTTTTTTTGATTTATAGGTTCACCCAAATGGCATCTAATCTCAAAAGGTGTCTTATAATAGGGGAGTCAAAATAACTATACTTTCTAAGTATGTTCTCTACATAATGTGCCTGAGATAAAATTATATCTCTTCATTTTCTGATGATCTTGATTTCAAGAATCATATCAACCTCCCATATCTTTTGTATCAAAGTTGGACATTAGCAGTCTTTTAGTTTGATTTACTATGTCCAAACTTGTACCCATTATTAACATATCATCCACATCAAGTAAGATGAAAACACCTTTACCAAGATGGAATTTACTGTATAAACATCTTTCGGCATCATTCACAACAAATCCACTTGATAGTAGCACCATATCAAGTTTTGTATGCTATTGCTTTGGTGCTTGTTTTAGTCCATACAAATACTTAACAAGTTTACATACTTTATTTTCTTTTTCAGGAACTATATAACCTTATGGTTGCTTAATATATATTTCTTCTTTTAATTCTCCATTTAAGAAAGTTGTTTTCACATCCATATGATGGATCACCAAATTATAGATAGAAGCCACTGCAATCATAACTCTTACAATTGTGATTCTAACTATTGGAGCAAAAGTGTCAAAATAATTGATGTTTTTCTTTTGTCTAAAGCCCTTGACTAAAAGCTTAGCCTTAAACTTATCAAGTGATCCATCTTATTTTAATTTCTTTCGAAATGTACACTTAGTGTGTAACACTTTAGACCCTAGGGTCAAGTCAACTAATTTTCAAGTATGATTGGGCAATATAGAATCTATTTCACTTTTTTTAGCTTCCTTCCAGAATACTGTATCTTGAGATCTTATAGCCTCTTTATATGTAAGAGGGTCCTTGTGTACAAGATAGGTAGACTAATCATCATTTGAATAAGTAGACTTCTTTTGCCTCTTACTCTTAATTGACTTGCTCCATTTTCACTAGGTGTAGGATTAGATTCCTTGACACATTTTCTCCTAAGCTTAAATCATCACTATGTTCTTCATTTTCTAATAAATTTGTCTTAAAAGGAAATACATTTTCAAAAAATTCAACATCCCTGAACACCATATATTGTTCTCTTCACATACTTCATCTATGGTTTTAAGAACCATACAATGGTATGCAGAACTATGTTTTGCATATCCAATTAATACACAATCAAAAGTCTTAGGATGAACCTTTCTTTTCTTTGGATCCATAATTGCCACTTTAGCTAGGCAACCTCATACTTTTTTAAATGATTTGAACCAGCTTGTCTACCAAATCATAATTCAAATGGTAACATACTGGTCTTCTTGTGCGGTATCCTATTTAAAATATGAAAAGCAGATAGAATTACTTCCCCCCAAAAGTCAAGTGATAATCCTGAACTAATTAACAATGAATTCATCATTTCTTTTAATGTTCGATTCTTCTTTTTGGCTATACCATTTGATTCAACTTGATAGGGAGATGTAATTTCATGTATGATGCAATGTTTTTCACAAGTCATTTATGTTAAAGTATTTAGAACCTCTATCAGTTCTAAGTCTTTTAATTTTCTTTTCTACTTGATTTTCAACTTCAGTTTTGTAAGATATGAAAGCATTTCCTGCTTTATTCTTAGAATTAAGTAAATAAATCATAGTGTATCTTGAATAATCATTAATAAATATCACAACTTATTTCTTACCACCTCTTGATTCACAAGACTTAAAGTCACATAGATCACTATGTATAAGGTCAAGAAGACCACTTTGCCTTATTACAAATTTGAGGGATTTTTTGGTAAACTTTGCCTCTACAGAAGTTGGACATTTATTCAATGATGGTTTAATGTTTCCTTTAATTAATTATAATTTATAGATTTTAGAAATATAAGAAGCACTATTATGACCTAATTTACCATGCCATAATTCAAAAGAATCCACAAAGTAAACAGAATAACCATATTTTTCATCCATTATAGCAGAAACACTTAATACAAATAGGCCATCACTTAAGTAGCTCTTCCCAACAAATACATCGTTATTTAATACAATAATTTTATCAGACTCAAAAGATAATTTCATTCCATCCTTGTTCAAGAATGATCCCAACACCAAGTTTCGACGAATATCCAGAACATGAAAAACATTATCCAAAACCAAAGTCTTTCCCAAAGATAGTTTCAATGAGACTTGCCCTTTGCCTATGACACTTGAAGTTTGGGAGTTTCCCATAAAGACATTATCATCAGATGTGATAGGAAAATATTTAATAAATACATTTCGGTCTCCACTAATGTGTCTAGTGGCACCTGTATCTATTATCCCTTCTTTAGGGTTTTCAACCATATTGACTTCAGTAATCATAGCAGTGAAGATGTCATCATCATCAAGTAAATTAATTTTTGTCTTATCTGACATCTTCTTTATGTTCCGACATTCATTCTTAACATGGCCATTTTTTTTTCACGAATGAAACATTTATCCTTTTTCTTCTTGAAGGTCTTGTCTTTCTTAATTTGAAGACCTTTCTTGGATTAGGTTTGTTTCCCGGTCTCAGTAGTGTTAGCCTTCAATTTTTTAATGCTACTTACCTCAACCTTATCATTTGCTTTGTTCCTTTCCTTAATTTTAATTTAAACCACCACTTGTTCGAATGTCCACTCCTTCTTTTTATGTTTCATTGTTAATTTGAAATCATTCCAGGAGGAAGGTAGTTTTTCAATTAAAGAATTGGTAACAAATGCATCCGGTAAAATGATATTTTCTTTTGCCAACTTACCAACCAAGACCTGAAATTTATCAATTTGGGGTGATATTTCTTCTCACTCAACCATAACAAAGTTGAGAAAATTTACCACCACATATTTGCTGCTTCCTGCATCCTCAACTGTATACTTCTTTGTAAGTGCATTCCACATCAAATGAGCGTACTCAAAAGAATTATACACAATGTATAATTCAATTGAAAGAGCATTCAAAATGCAATTCTTGCACTGAAAATCAGCCTCCACCCATGCAAGCTTTTTTGCTCCAAGAATCGGATTCTCATTTTATTATGGCTTTGGTTCTGTCAAAGCAAAGGTAGTCCCAACTTGAGACAAAGCGAATAGCATCATTTGTTTTCACCGTTTGAAATTCTGACCCTTTAATTGGTCAGTCTTATCAAACTCAGTCACAATTTCATCCTCTCCATAATAGGTTGAAGTGCCCCAACTGTGAGTATAACATTGGTTGGAGTAGAGTAATTTGTGGGCAAAATTGGATCAGCATTGTTAGGAAGTATTGGTGTGCCATCATTTGCATTATATGTATCCTCTGAATCACTAGCCATAGCCTTATACTTATTTAGTTTCAAATAATTAAAATTGTAAGAAGCAGAATATAAGCAATAGGTATAATACTTTGACAAACACTTAATAAAATAGTATTAAATGATGAAGGAGCGTATCACTTATAGGTCAAAACGAAGATGCAAGAAAATAAACAAAAGACCTCCAATATATGTAGAGTTGAGTTGTATTGGTATACTCTCCTTGAGGTATTTGAACGCCCCGTATTTTTGTACAACCGGGTTGACCGTACGTCCTCACCTCCAAGATAAAACAACTCTCCAACCACTTAAGGTGCAACTCCAATAAGTGATTGTAACAGGGAAAAATGAAGATAATACTAGTATTCGTACTGTGTATGAAATGTAGAAAACAGAGTATTTTAGGCAAAACAGAGACTGTATGTTTGCAGAGCTCTTTTTCCCACAGTAACATAATAGAGAGCAATCTCGTTTTGGACTTCTATATTATAGAAGAGAAGGTGTCTGTACAAGTACATAGATGTCTATATACGTACAGGTACATGTCTATACGTATACAGATACATGTCTTACGCCAATGGGTGTGTGGATGTGTATGAACTATTGTACATCTACGTATGGGTCACATTGGTAACTATACGTAGGGGTCCTTTCATGTATCCATTGGAACTTGAATTTGAAAGTAAAAAAATTCAAATTCAAATATTGTGTAAAAAGATACATCTCTTGACATCCATGCCCATATCCGACCTTGGCCTCGGCTTGGCTCAGCTCGGCTCGGCTCGGTTCGTGCAATTCAAAAGCACCCCAGGAGACCCCACACACACATGAGAAGTGAGAGTTCATCTCCAAAGGGCTTGCACCCTTAAGAAACAATCCTACTTATATATCCCTCACACATTTCATCCAAAACCAATGTAGGACTAAACTTCAAAAAGTTACTCTAGCTCTTTTGCAAGTTGTTCTTACTTGTGTACAAACTTGTTTCAAAAAGCAAAAAAGGGGAAAAGGTTTTTAACATTATTTGAAACTTTAAACATACTAAAGTAACACTTTATATTTTGTAATATAAAATCCAACACAGAACAGTGAAACAAAACATTCTGAATTATAATCCAACCATTGGCAAGGGATTGGAGCTTAACAACAACCCAAACTAAAATAGAAATGTTACCATAAATGGAAAAGGAAAGTGAGAAAGAGAAATTACAGCATTGGAGACTAGTGAGAGGTGTGGTAGGTGAGAACTCAAGTTGAGATTTTTGGGGAAATATATCAAAAGGAGCCAGAAGAGGAGTGATGTAGACACCCACACAAAAAACCATTGCCATTTGAAGCACCTATGGGAAGGACTGACATAGTCAGTTGAAGACAATTACAAATCTCAAATCCAAAGCTCTAAGTTGAAGAACAGAAAGATAATAGGAGATTGACTGATTGAGGCACTTACAGTTTGCGAGTTGATCGGGTTGCATCGATCACTCCAACCAGCTTAGGAGAATGGTTGGGAAAAGGGAAAACATAGAGCCAAAGAGGGTTTTGTTTGGGGATAACTTTTTCCGTTACAAATGTTATCGACTGAATGCTTACCATTGGGGGTTATTGGGGTTGCTATTGATAGGAACTCATCCGCGCAGCGGAAGGGATCGAATTGGGATCTCTTTTATTTGAAATCATCATACAAAAAAAAATTAAATGAGAATGAAACGGTTTACCTTAGAACTACAATCGAAGTTCCTCCTCTAGGTAATAGTTCTTCCATAGTTAAGAAACAATAAGATCGATCTCAACACTTTGAAGCTAAGATCCACATTCAATTGGAGAAGAGCAATCCACCATTAAAGTCTAGGGTTTCATAAACCTAGTTTTCTCCTTCACAAACACTCACTCACAAAGGTGGGAAGGAAGGGACAAAGAAAATATGGGAGAGGAGAGAAGAGGTTCCAAAAAATTCTCTTTTTTGGTCAAATCTTTGTTTCCCAAACAGAGAAAGTGGTGGTAGAGAACAATTTTCAAAATTGAATAACTATTTTGCTTTTAAAGTGGGAAGAGTTAAAATCTAAAAGGAATTGCTATTTTTTTTATTATGCGTGAGAACATAATAAAATTATATTTTATTCACTACCATAAATAAAAAGAGAATTAACCATTAAATATTCCCAAATATTGTCATGCAATATTAACTCTTTAATTTGCACATAAGAGCTTCCACTTTTTCAATATCTTTTAATGAGCTATATGACATGTAATTTAATACTGCCTAACCTAAGCCTAACCCCAACTCATTGTACATGTCTGTTTCGAAGATTCCATTAACATGATTGGACGCCAAAAAAATATTTCAAATAAAATTTAATAAAGTAAATATTATTTTTCATATTAGAAAATAACTTTGTAAATAATTTAAAAAAATGACATTGGTACCAGATTTCTGTCCGATCAAGTACAGACATTCTCTTTCATCGATATTCCCCAATTAAAGGTAGTAAATCCTATATTGATGATCTCTTTCATTAACAATGTGGGACCACATGTCCAGTATACCGATATATAATTTATTGGACATCAACCATTGGTTTACCAAAACATGTGATACAACACTACAACAAATAAGATCTCTCAGGTCAAAGATCAAGTGATGGGCACGAATCTTGTCCTCACACAATTGGCAATAATACATGGGAGATTCTTACCAAACTCTTTTATATACACATAGAGTAGGTGCACTTACATTTATGTACTGGAATCACATCCCTGATTACATATAATGTAACGACCATATGAACAGGATGTCAAATCCTATCCTTAGCGGAGAATAATTTTGGGTGAAAATCCATAGAACAACTTACAATCCCAATAAATAATGATGGATGTATATATCCAACAATTGTAGCTATCACTAACTATGGATTATAATCAATATTTGTCGATTATTATTGTTCTTTATATAAATATTATGATTGGCTCTTTGATTCTGCACAAAACTCTTTGCGTTTATAATTTTTTTTTCTCTTCAAAGAAGTAAGATTGCTTATTACAAGAGAAATGTTTTTCATATAGTGCTTGCAGTGGTGGGTGAGATAACAAGGACAAAATTGATGGTAAAAATTGAAGATGAACATTCTAAACAGTAGAACAAGAAACCCAATTTGTGTCTAAATAGAACCCCCACAGTGTTTTGGTTATTGTTTCAGCGTGGTTACTTCTTCTTTCAGAAAATGTGAGTCTAAATAGAACCCCCACCGTGTTTTGGTTATTGTTTCAGCATGGTTACTTCTTCTTTCGGAAAATGGAGAGAGAGAGAGAGAGTCACCTTCAAGGTATCACCAATTAGACAAGTCACCATTTGATTACATGTGTTTTCCTTACTTATCCTAGCTATCATGTAAATTGAGTCATCAGATTGTGCTTCATTTGATTCGACCCATCTTGCTTTGTTTAAAATATAGTTGCACTTTTACAAAGCACATTTTAATAAAATACTCAATGTTACACAATATATTATGTATTATGCATACCAAGCCTATTTTTCATTATATAATCTATTATATCTAGTAGCGATCAAACAATTATTATTTATAACCCATAATCTATTAACATAATTGATTATCAAGAAATTGATAATAAACATAAACCTAACTATGCCAAAGAGTTAGATTAGAAAGGTTTTTGAAAAAATAAATCATCTGCAAAGAAACAATGTGGCGGTGAAATGTAGGGAGGCCTTCTAGAAGTGACACATGGCTGTCTGAAAATTGACGACAAGGATTTGTGACCCAGAAACCAGGATTCCAGCCCATCAAACAACGGGTCGCTTTATGACCCACCAGTATGATGGGTTTTAACCTTCATTCACAGTCGATCTCAACTTCTTCTTCTTTCTTTCTGAAGCCATTGTGTGAACACAACTAACAAGTAGGATACCTCTTTCAGATTTTGGTATTCAAGAGAAAATTGAATAAACTCCAATGCAAATTCAAAATTTGAAATTGGAATCTTTTCTCCACCATAGAAGCATCCAGACAGTGAAAAAACAAGGAGATTCAAGAAAACCGTACAAATGTTGTACAATTTTATTTTCTTTTTCGGGCTACCAAACACAACCTAAGGATCTTTAAGGATCCAAATTTGTTTCTCAATGAAGAACCCACTAACATAGGGAAGAGGAAC